>NW_026920386.1:0-168508 GCF_032062105.1 Saccostrea cuccullata | reverse complement strand
CTGTCCTGCAAAAGCACTATCCTCAAATTTTCCAAAGCTATAGTTATTTGCTTGATATATAATCCTCAAGATCTTTTAGATCTGTAGAGCTATGGTTCTGTATTTGAACTTAACAGTGAAACTTGTATAATCTGGATGTTGCATATTCCAAAATCTTGTCTAATGTGACGTAAACTTCATGTCCCTTTCAGTAATTTCAGTTGTTTAAAATGTTGTCTAATCCAGAATGTTGTCTAATCCAGAATGTTGTCTAATCCAGAATGCCGTCAAAGCCAGAATGTTGTCTAATCCAGAATGCTGTCTAAGCCAGGATGTCTAATCCAGTAATTTTTTTGGAAACCAATGATGGCGGGATGAGACGAGTTTTACTGTAGTAGCTATGGAATCCTCCAATAAAGATGATCCTAAAGATAAAAGATATTTTTGGAATTGAAAATGATAAATAACACAATTATCAAATTGTGTAGAACAAGTTACCTGGAATGCAAGAATTCTGGCCTATGGGTACAGGTGCTAACTAAAAGTACATATCCTGTCTGGTCTTGGAGGTTAAAGGGAAGCAATTAAAGACATTATTTTTGATCAATACTGTAAATTATGGCAGGAGGCCTTATCATACGCCATTTGTGAATATTTCATAAAGTTCAATCTTGTGTTTTTTTATGGACTGTATCAGTAATATAGTAGTGATGCAAAGCGCTTTTATCTGAATTTGTTATTAAGCTTTTCCTAAAATGCATTATATTTGGTACTCAGTCAATATGGTTATTATTTTTTGCTTCCTCATTGTATATGGTGGTAATCAAGCAAAGATAAAATTGAAAAATTACCAAGTTTTTGCTATTAAACTGACCTTTCACAAAGATAATTTTTCTCAGCATAAAAAATCAATTGTAAAATTATTTCATTTAGTTAACTATACACATAGTGAGTTTAAGCCAAACATCAAAGGTATCTAAAGGAAATTCCTAAACGGCCATGATCACAATGGATCGGCTTAATGTTTTACATGCACTCAAAATGCAATTTATAATGTCAAACAAATCAATATTTGACCTGTCCATTTTGGAAAATGTAATGTTTGTTTTGATGGGTGATAAATGAGTATATGGTGAAAGAAAATGTTTTGAGCTAAGTATTGATGTTACGTCTTTGTTGTACAGGAATTGACTTGATGTAAAGGAATCAAAGACCCCCTACAATTAATAACATTGATGATCAATTAAGGTGATTGATTTGACCTTGATGATATTTTTTTTCTCTTCTTCTGAGCTTATCTCTTTTTGAGCATTATTAATTAGTGGGCCAAAACATCTACACCTTGTTTAACCTGATATGTAGATATCGTTGGATGTGTAGGATATTAATTTGCTTTTATATCTGTTCACTAAGCATGCCATAAAATGCACAATTGATAAAGATATAGAAATTCATCCTTTTTTTGTAAAAAAGATGGCCTGTCTACTTGAATAATCCTTCTTTAAAAAGGGAAAAAAAATGATTCTGGACTTCTATAGGTTTATGTGTATATAGAAATAATGATTTCTCTTTATCAGCATTTGTTAATTAAAGAGAGAGAGCTAATCTTTGTTATTTAGAGTTGGGCCAGTGCAATTTGACTAAATGGTGTTATTGACAGCAGAACGATGCCTCTCGGGACAATGACGTAATGTCCTCCACTGCCGTTTTTCTGATCAATATTTTGCGTAATTATAATTGACAGAGTATGTTACTAATATTCATCTAAATAGTCATAAGTCTTCATGTTCATCAGAATTATCTGAATATTATGAACCAGTGATAGATATTGGAATGAGGGACTCGTCTGGTGAATCTCAGAAACTTTGATTTGGTTCAGGGCTTTTTCATTTGATCAATCATAATGTGAACCCTGATATACACTGTACAAGGGTAAAATAGATTCTTGGAGTTCATATTTCATAATTTCTTTCGATTATAGGAAAATCATTACTTGATGTCTAATAAATATGTACTTTATAGGAAGTTACAGGGTTATTATTTATTTCATGATTAAGAAAATCATTTTTGGTGAGACATATCGGTTAATTTTTTTAAAAAGGAAGAATGTGAATTGGACTCTGCTTAGTAAGAATATAATGTCTTCATTGATTGAAAATAATGGAGCTTTAAAAGAAAGATTTCATTTTATAATTTCAGTTAATATATGTAAACACTTTTATGTTCAAGTGCTTGAAAGATTATTGCTATATAGCAGTTAACATGAATTAGATAGGATATTTCAGGAATGGTGCCATATTAATAATAACGGTATGTGGAAAATAATGGCACTTAATTTTACAAATACTCTATTCATTAAGATGGAACTACAAAAGATTGACAGGTTGTTGAAAAATAACATGTAAAAAACCCATTTGATTGTTTGCCATGCTTTGCCTCTTTTGTAATGTTGGCTCTGGAACCTTTTTTTTCTCGCAAGAGGAGGAAAAGCAGAAAAACTTTGAACAAGAGAAACAGGGCTTCAAACAAGAGTGGTAACTAATTAAGCAGAGCAATCTTTGTTTATCATTAAGCATACCACATTTACTGTATCAATTTATTGGCATTTCATTGATTCAAGATCACAGTACTGCTCCTTTCAAATCTACAGGTTTTCTGCAGCTTTTGCGATTATTTATTGGTATGCTGTGGAGAGCGTACCTTATAATGCCCGATTGATAATAATTCATGGATTTTTTTCCTCTGTCGGGGTTTTCCTATTGTGATCAGCATTGCATCAGAGTCTGAAATGAAAAAGTTGGACAATATAGACTGGAATGGCAGAGAGAGATGGTTATGGTGATGGAAAATTCCAAGGCTTATATTCAGAGAAAATTTTATGGGATGGTCAAGAAATTGATTTCCATTTAAAAAACAATTAGAATGCTATTTCATTTTTTTCAAACTGCCATCTCAGTGTCAAGAGATTAAAATAGTTGGATATAGATATGTTTTTTTTTCTCTCTCAACAAAACAATGGTATTGATCCAGAGTTGCTGAGGCTGTCTTTTTTTTCTCTGCTGCAGTTTGAAGTTATATAGAAAGCATATTGGATGAAGCCGAGTGAGAACTCAAATATAAGCGACTAATACATATGTATGTGGAGATACGCTTCTTTTAAGTGATCGAGGATGAGACAACTTTTAAGTATGATTAATTCGTGGACATGAAAACCTTTTCAAAATCCAGCATGGAATGTAAAGGCACAAATTGTTTACTTCTAATGGAAATTAAGCGCATTAGTAAACAGCAAAATCATGTATATGTAGGATTTAGCAATTTTGTTTGAATTTTTTAAAGAAATCTAATGGAAGGGAATTTATTCCGGTATTTGATAGGAGCACTTAAAGTATAGCCAAGACAAAATGTCGCAGAAAACTAAAATTCCAGTTTCAAGGAGTGAAAAGTCTAAAAGTGGGCAAAGTGGTCCAGTATCCACATCCGCCACTAGACGTAATACTCCCGGGAGAACAAGAATGTCTGAAAGGTTCACCACAACGTCCTATCTCTCTGGAACCACAAAACTGGCCTCCAAAGACGGTGATCCAAAAAGTTCAACCACGACCAAAACTTCCGCAGGTTCTAGACAGACAGGAAGTGGCACCAAAGTGACGTCTGCTGGATCTAAAGTTGTCAGTGGGAAAGTATCTGGAGGAAAGGTGTCCGGAGGCAAGGTGTCGTCTGCTTCCAGGATTGACAAATTGTCTCCAATTAGTGATAAATCTCCCACCGAGAGCAAGGCAGATTCTGACCAATCACCGGTGAATGATGATGAAAACTCGCCAATGGAGACAGGTGAGAAAGACTTGGTGGCGGATCCAATGTCCACCTCTCTGGTGAAGAAACACGATTCTGGAATAGAGTCGGATGGCTCCAACATGGATAAAAGTGAGATATTTATGGAGTCGGATTTCATTGATACCCCAGTGTCAAAGTCCTCACGTGTTAGTAAAATATGTGAAAGTTTAATAAGTTTTTCAAGTATGGATAGTGGAAATTATGATGGTGTCAGTGCCACTGTGGATGATAATTTGGGTTTTGAGACGACTGCCTCATCTACATCCGCATCTAATTCGGTGTCAACCTCTGCCGAAAGTAAGAGTGATGTATCTGTGATAAGTGTAGTGGAAATTCCAGGTGGAGATTTAGAGGAACAATTAAAGGAAAAAGTTCCTGTGGATAAAATGCCATCACTTGCCATTGAAGACAAAGTGAGCAAAATTGCTAGTGTGGATGTTCAGATTCAGGGGAAAGTCAAGGTAAAGTATTTTTTTCTAATAGATTTTCAGGAGATGAGATCAAAATAATTATTGAAAAGTTGGCCTCTTTTAATAATGGATATCTGTCACAATGCATTGATGGAAGTAAAAATTGGTGGCTTCATAAAAACCACGCATTTTAATATTACACCCCCTCTTTGTATTTTAATGGATTTTGCCCAATCCATTGCATTTAGTGATGTGTTGGCAAGTCAACAGTTATGATTTATATTCCTTCAAGGTTCTGGTATTTTTCTTTAATTCATCCAAAGTGTCGATAATTTGTTTTTTCCTTGCACAACAGGGAATTCGTTTTTTGAAATTCTCAATTCAGTATTTAATAATACTAGAATTAAGGTACAATGAGAGACCATCCTGTCAAATATAATGATTAAAATATTCCTAATGATATTAAAAAGTATTGATTTTTTTGAAAATGGAGACTCTTTACAGAATACGAAAGGATGCTGAAACCCACAACTTTAATGGGGCAATTAAATGATTATGTCTATTTACTTTTCTCAAGATGGGTCATGTTTATTTTCAATATTGATGAAGAATGCAGAATTCGAATGCATTTCTGACATAGTTTAGATATTAATGGATCAATTTTGAATCCATTTTAATTAGGTGCAATTTTAAATATTGATGGAAAACAATTCTGAATAAGTTACAGCAATTATATGGTCAGGTATATGGGTTAATATGCAGAATAATGACTAAAAAATTGATGCATAAATAGCTTTAATTTTTTGTAAATGTTGAAAATATAAATAACACATATAGGATGGTTTATGTTTTTGCGCAGTAGGATTATTTGATTTTCATGAGTTCAGAAACTGAGTACATAAAAAAGATCATCTCACATGTGAAATGAAAAGTACAGTAAAACTCGTTTAATATGAACATGGATATTGCAAATTTACGGATATAGCAAAGTTATCTTGGGTTCCATTGAGCTATATGAATTTAAAGAATTTATTGTACAGATATAACAAGTTACAGTCTTACAGATATAGCAAAGGGATTTCATAGGTTCAAGTGACTTTGTTATTGATAAACCGAATTTTACTGTATTCATTTGCTTGGGAAAAGGGAAAGAAATTATTTTAATAGATACCACTGATTATAACTGTCATACTCTTAGGTTCAAATAAAATTAAAGTTATAAATCCTTCTATCCTGTTTAATTCTTATTAATGAATTACCCTATAACATAACATGACCTCATTTTAAGCCTGTATTTGTGTGAAGCTGCTCTTTATTGAGGTTAATGGATCAGGAATAGATGCATTGTGTCACAGCTTCTCAAATATCCTCTCAATCTATTTACAAAAAAATAAAATTAAAAAGAGTATTTTCATATTGATTGTGTTGCAGATATTGCTGAAGTTCAAGGATAAAAAATTGATTTCTGAATGTCATAGGATGCTTTTTTTGTCTGCGATATTGTAAACTTTTGTGTGTAAGATCCCTCTAGCATGTCAAGCTTTCTGAAGCGGGGCTACTCCACGAGTGGGATTTAAAGCATCAGCCCTACTGCAATGTTCCATGATTATTTTTTACAGCATGGTTTGTAATTGGAAGTCAATTATCATTAGCTCATTAGAGAGATAACCTCTTGAGAGCATTACAAGGCATTTGGCTTTAAATTTCATCAGTGAACAGCAAAATCAGCTTAAAAACCATTCCGCTGCAAGGTAGCGCTCGGTGTTACATGGTTCTGTGAATGAAATCGAACTGTTTGTGGGAAGGAAATGCCATGTAGTCTCAGAAAAGGAGGGAGAAAAAATCCTGGAAGAGTGCAAGATAGCAAGATAAGGTGGAGACAGATTATCCTGCAATGGGATAAGGTTATTGCTTTTTTGGAGACTTAATCACATGATAAATGGTGATTGAAAGCATTTAGAGTCCCATTTCAATAATCAGCACAAATTTACTGGGTGATAAGGTGCTATTGCAAAGAAAACTGTCAAGATAACGTTTCTTAACTAATTTATATCTGTAAATAGTTAAAATATTCCTTTCCTTATGTCCAATTTTGGAACTGATCTTTTGTAATTCACCCCTCTTTAAGAAGGGTGTATTTGAAACACAAATTCTTACTGAGTATTGAACATTGTCTTTGTCCTTGATCCTTTTTAAATGACCTTGGTTCAGTCGGATCAAATCCTTCTATCATAACCTAATTTTAAGTTAAGTATCAGCATCTTGTGTTTCTCGCAGGAAAAAAGTCCCTCTTATGACCTTGACCCTGTCCAAAATGACCCCTGAATAGCACCAATATGCACCCTTTTGTCATATCCTGCTACCTTTTTAGAAGATTTTTGAATAATTTGAAAAATGAGTGAGGTGAAAAGTGAAGACAGGGGAGGATAGACAGGTGCAAAGAGAGAAGAAAAAAATCATTTTTATATTCTACAGACCTTCCATCTAGTGGATTATAAAGAGTTTAGGCAATGTTGGTTTATAGCACTATTAATAAATGAAGTCAATTCAAAATGCTGTAATGGCACTTCAAATTCAGAAAACTCAGCTGCAAAAAAAAAATTCATTTGCTTACAGAACAAGAAAACACCTGTTTGGCTTGTTTGACAGAGTTTATAGCAGGGGAGAGGTAGATCCCCATCAGGTTTATCAATTCTAACATTTACATTAGCATTATCCTGCTCCTGTTTGACAGATTATTTCATCAGACTATCTTCACACCTAGAAGAAATAGGAGAGAGGGGTGCTTTGCTATATGAGACAATAATGGAGCCTGCTGGATGACAGCTACATCTTGTTTGGGCTATTGCAAAATTTCAACATTACACAAAGGCTAGGATTATAGAAAGCATATTGATAAGATATTAGTTTGCAGAATTCAATATTGCAAAAATGTTTGTCAGAAAATTTTCTGCAGTTTAGATTTGATGCAGTAGAATTCAATATTGTAAAATGTGTGTCAGAGAATTTTCTGCCGTTTGAATTTGAAGCAATTCTATTAATTTTCATGTCGTTTATCTCTCCCTTGTTGGTTGTTTGAGACTCCTACTCCAGTGTAGTTGTCCTGAGGTCTAGATTGACATTCCAATAGCATGATCACAAACTGTTTCCCGAGGTTGCTGCGAATCTGTTGTCATTGGGTGAACTTTTTGTGTTTTTTATCATGCAAGGTGGTTCCTCTGTGATCAGAAAAGATTATTCATTGGTTTGTTATTTTTTGCATTAATGTACATATTAAACCTGTAATCAGCCATATTTTTAATGCATTTCACTACTGGAGAGTAAAGGAATAATTTCTTCTTTTGGCTAGCTTGAAGTCTCAATGAAAATAGCTTTCCTTTGAAAATTTCAGAGAAAAAAACCCTAGATCTGATTTATGCCTGAAGAATACAAGCAGTTATTGCAAATCAAAATCAAAGGGTACTTTTAGAAATTTTCCTCTACATGTAAATAGGTTTGTACAAATAGTGATAGATTTTTTCTGTTTGCATTGGAATATGAACAATAGTTTCCATATGCAATCACGTCTGATGATATTTAGATTCTTGGCAAACAATGAGAAGTAATGATAAAGAAAAAAAATCCTTGTGTACAAAAGTCACTGACCCAGAAGCTAGTGTCCAACCATTGAATAAATAAATGATGAATGGAGGCAAGAGGCAGGGAATACTGACTTTTGATCCCCCAATCTCTCTCGATTGATCTATTTTGTCATTTTCAATCAAATCTGTCCAACAACCAACCTCACAATACAAAAAAATACATCAATCACCATATGATTCTGTAGAGTATAAAAAGTCAGGGTTTGTTTCAAACAGAGCAAAACACAAGATTCATTCCCTGACAAGCAGGAAATTGGACTTTGGAGAATTTGTCCACATGCATGCAAATGTTCTGACTGATTTCTTGTGATCTTCTATAAAATTTAGGAAAAAAATTAAGTGTTGAAAAAAATTAAGGGATAGCAGACTAAGAGAAATTAATTTTACTGTTAATTAGATACAAATAAAAAGATTTTTAGTACAATTTTTCATTATTTTCAAGTTTTCCAAGAATTTTTTATTGACAAAGCATTGATATTATGAGGGCAAGGGTTCATAGCAGAGCAACAACTGTGAATAGAGAGGGAATGGTGCCAAACATACGTTGAAAGATATTTTACCTTGGTCGGGTTGTTAATATTGCTCTTAGTTACAAACAACCACTAGCTGCTCTTTTGGAATGTTTCATCTTCATTTGTGTATTTGTTTACAAGCACCAAATGCTTGTTTAATTATATGACCAATAAATTAAGTTGTCCTATTGAAGAACATCAGATTGCTTTCAGTGATGCACTGAGGCTGCACATTTAATGAATGGAATTGCTGTTTTTTCCTAGGACAAGGTGTCTAGCCTTTCTGCATTAATGGAGCAGTTTTGCAATGTTAACTACTTCCTTTGTACAGAGCTTATCCATCCATAGACTCATTTGCTTTTTTTTATGGGAGCTTTTCAGACTTTAATGAATGGGAGACGAGATGAATTATAAATGTTTGCAAAGGGATCTATGCTGCATAAAGTTAATGAATCTGGAGTCAATGACAACCATTTGCATGGTCAATGTTTCATATCTTATTTGATATACCAATATACTATAATAGGTTATCCTTGTTAATAGTTTTAAAGTTGCTTTTTAACTGATTATCCTGAAGGCTGTCTAAGGGATGTATATTTCAAGGGGTGGAGGAGCTTTTACACCTATTGTTTTAAGGCAGAAGAATTCAGTTCTCCATGTATTTGATTCTATATGCATACTAGACAATATTGTCAGTTGCTTTAAGTGGGTAATTGTTGCCAATTGAAGAATTGTTAAGTTTGCATCAATTGACATAGATTCTTGAAGGAAAAATGAGAGAAGGTGGCTTTCAGATGATGACAAAAGTAAAATAATAATTGTCAGTGGCCAAATTTGTTCTTAAAAGTTATGTAAACATGATTAATGTAGTTTAACCAAATAAAAGTGTTTCTCTTAATGTTGGTGCATGCTTCATGTTGTTTGGTTCTTGAACATTTGGCAAAACCCCCAGATGATAGCATTTGATTTGTTGCATGGATCAACACTGCGGGTGTCTGGAGCAACACTGCATTTGATTGGTTGGAACAAACAGTGCATTTGATTGGTTGTCAATCTGGAGCAACACTGCATTTGATTGGTTGTCTGGAGCAACATTGTATTTGATTGATTGACTGGAGCAACACTGCATTTGATTGGTTGTCTGGAGCAACACTGGATTTGATTGGTTGCCTGGATCAAACACTGCATTTGATATGTTGT
The DNA here is from genome assembly GCF_032062105.1 of Saccostrea cuccullata. Lineage (NCBI taxonomy): Eukaryota > Metazoa > Mollusca > Bivalvia > Ostreida > Ostreidae > Saccostrea > Saccostrea cuccullata. Next base: position 158,929 of record NW_026920386.1, on the reverse strand, counting down.
CAATCTGCAGTAACACTGCATTTGACTGGTTGTCTGGAGCAACATTGTATTTGATTGATTGACTGGAGCAACACTGCATTTGATTGGTTGTCTGGAGCAACACTGGATTTGATTGGTTGCCTGGATCAAACACTGCATTTGATATGTTGTCAATCTGCAGTAACACTGCATTTGACTGGTTGTCTGGAGCAACATTGTATTTAATTGATTGACTGGAGCAACACTGCATTTGATTGGTTGTCTGGAGCAACACTAGATTTGATTGGTTGCCTGGATCAAACACTGCATTTGATATGTTGTCAATCTGCAGTAACACTGCATTTGACTGGTTGCATGGAGCAACAAAACCTATTTAATTTGTTGCACAGAGCAACACTTCATTTGATTGATTGTCTGGAGCAACACTGCATTTGATTAGCTGCACTGAGCAAACACTGCAATTTGCAAATGGAGATGAAAGTTCCATAATTCATGCACTTCAGTTACCTTTGAATTATTGGGGTTCTTTTGCCATCTCCAATTCTTTAAATTTTTAATTGTCAATAGACATTTAGCAACTAAGAGATAGAATTTTGGAACTGGAAGTAATGAAAATCTGGTTACCAACTCAAACACATTTACAAAGAAATTTCTTTCTTAAAAAAATAATTTGAACGTAATGTGATTATACAAATCTTACTCATGTAGCTTGAGGAGTTTGATGCTGTTGTAAATGACATTTATTTGTTATGTCTAAATCGGAAATCTAATGATATTGGAATGTTTTTAAATGACAGAAACTCTTCAGTGACAAACTCTAAAATCATTTCAACTGATAAAGACTTCTCATAAATAGTATTAAGTTCAGGTTCAAAGAAACTTATAATTCAAGATACGTAAATCAAATCTTATGATACATATTGGTGAGAATTATTCAACTGCCTCAACATTTTTGACCTTGACATTTCCTCTGACCTTAACTTCAAATTTATGTTTAATACTAAATCAATGAAAACACTCAAAAGAGTATTTTATCAAACATTATAGCATTGTACGTATTTATGAGAGCTTTTCAACACTTTATAGAGAAAAAGAGTAGTTTCCCATTTATGAAATAACCTTTTCTTATGATGTAGCTGCAATCACTTTAATTGTGTTATTGATCACACAAATTCCATTAAAGCTGTAACATCTAATCCTTTTCTCATTTATAACTGATAATAAAAATCTAGTGTAAGAGGAACATTTCACATTGAAACTAAAAATCAGCAGAATTTTATTTCTGGATTTCGTACTTCCTGAAGTTATAAAACTTTAGACACATTTTGTGTGAAAATCAATTTTGAATAGCTAGACAATCGATAACTAACTCTGCAATGCTCCAGAATTCACAGAAAACTTGTTAGCATCGTTATGCAATCCTTAATTCCTATGAATTTAGAAAACTAAATAAGGCAAAGTGACAGATCATGGGAATATTATAATATGCATCTGACAATAATTTTAATTTTCTGCAAGCAATTAATTTGTATCTATGTACAATTGTCAGCCAATTATGAATGTGAGAGCTATTCCATTTGCTCCTAATTTTAGAAGTTTCATGCATCATTTATATGCAACTCTTCCTATATACCCTTGATTAAGATATAACAAGTCTTTCTCAAAGAATGTTTATAACATAGTGCCATTTTCCAGTGTGACTTTTGTTTGGAATCTCCTATATATACACCAAGGCATGTACATGGACACTGCCTTTCCTTTTACAATATTTGAGGTATCCAACTCTTATCTGCAACTTCTTCTATAGCACCACTGAATAAAATTGAATGAAACTTTTATTACAGAATCTTCATTAATAGTGCCACTTTGCAATAAGTTTTGTGTTTTATTATGGCACAGATATTTAAGGGTTTCCCATAGCAAATCTACTCACATGGGAATGGGAAGTATCATTTTGTGAGCTTTATAGTGTACCTCTATTTTTCTGTTTTGTTTCAACAATATACCCTTTGAAATACTGCATAAAATCTTCAATGTTAAAATTTCAATGTATTCTTCAATTTTGTACACTGTTCTATATATAATACTGTACAGCTTGTATGCCAAAAGCATATTGATTTCTAACACTTGTTAGATCCAAGTTGCTAAAACAACTAAGAAAGGATTGCTTTATAAAATCTCTAGATATAAAGCTATTAACCCTGATTCCGAAAAAGCCAGAACTTTCCCTAATTGCATCTGTGACGTCTGAAGACAAATATAAAAGCACTAGTTTTATGTGCAGTCACGAGCAAAATTATACATCCATGAGTACAAGTAGGTCACAAAAAACAATTTAAGCTTGATGCATATTTTATAAATTTACGATAATGCAATTTGACCTCATTTAAATGGCTTAAAATATTGATGCACACTAGACATAATAAAGAAAACTTTTATATAAAAGTCAAACTAGGGCGTATGGTTGCAAATTCCAAATAGAAATGGTAAATTGTGTAATGATATTAATGGTTTGTGTTAAGAAAAAAATTTCTTATTCCAATTCAGAACTGTGAAGTTACACACTATTGCTAATTAAATTAATTTGGCCAAATGATTTCTGTTTAATGCATTTCTGTCATGAAATGAGCATTGCATTAGTTAGGACATATCCTGCAGTTAAATGGGTTAGAATGGAGTGAGAATGTGGCATCTCTTGAAAAACCTGCAGGCATATTATGAACAAATCAACAAATTAATTATTTTTTTTTCCTGAGTTTTATTACTGTACTGTCACATTTTATTTTTTTTTTTTTTGCTGAAAATTACAAATTTATTTATGATTTTGTCAAGTGTAGAATTATATTGCTGGAGGTTATTTGCAAATTTCATCACATAATGAGTGTTTTCCATGAAAGTAGTTGATGTAACATGTGTGATTGATTGTTTGTTGTTTTATGTCACATTTAGGAATTTTTCACACATATTACAAAAATTAAGACAGCAAAATACACAACACTTGCAAGGCTTTAGATTGATATACCTTTGTACTTGGCACTGTAGTTGAGTTGATTGCAATGTTGGCATATTGAAACCTGAATTTATCAGTTTTCCACACCTTCCCAAGCCTTAGAATTTAAGAGTTGTCTGTTTGCTGTTTTGGTATATTTAGACTACAGGGGTAAAGGAACTCGTATCTGTAACTTCAAGACGTGGTTGTTGACAACAAGTCTTTTATGAAAGTGTCTAGGCATTTTAATGTCCTGAAAAAATGCTGCAGAATTTACAACCTTAAAAATACATTTGAACTTTGTTACCTGGAAAACTAATATCTTGGATACCTGAATATGTTGAAAAGATATAGAAAATCCTCACTTATAATTTTTTAAGAATTTAACCCTGAATATATTTCATCCCCAGATCAGTTGAAAGTGTGAGATAATGGGTTTGACTGTATTTGCATCTCAAAATCTCAAAAACCAACAAGGAAATTGTTATTAAAAAGAAGTTCATACTTAAATATATGTTAAGTCTTGGAACTAGTATTTGAGTAAGCTTTTTGGTAGCAAATTGATTATGGAAGCAAAATTAAGAATGCAGATTAACAAAACTATGGTTCTGTATATATTACAAACTGATAATATTCTGGAAAGTGAAAGGGACAAAATTAAGTGATGTGATTATACATTATAGCCAGACAACATTAGAGAAAAATTAGTCACAACACCATGGACATGGCTGTTTTGTATGGAACGCCGTCACTGCCTTATAGCAGAACACTACTATTGCATTGTGTCAACCTTCCATTACATTATGTCAACTCTTTATGACATTAACCCACCCTACTATTGCATTGTGCCAACCTTCCATTACATAATGTCAACTCTTTATGACATTAACCCACACTACTATTGCATTGTGTCAACCTTCCATTACATTATGTCAACTCTTTATGACATTAACCCACCCTACTATTGCATTGTGCCAACCTTCCATTACATTATGTCAACTCTTTATGACATTAACCCACACTACTATTGTATCGTGTTAACTTTCCTTTACATTATATCAACTCTTTATGACATTTATACGATGGCCGATATCAGCCATGACAGTTTACATACAAATTTAAGGGTAGCGTGTCAGTGAATTGTTTCACATGACAGTCTAACCTTAAAGCAAAGTGGCAAAATGTACAAGCTGTCATTCCGTGATGTCAAGTTACTGTGGCAAGATATACACTTTGCTTTTCGTAAAGTGTACAACGTGTTCATGCAACTTTGCTTGATGGCACTTTACCCTTAAGTGCAATCAAATACTTTATATCCAAAAAACAAATAAATGAATAAATAAAAAAAAAGATAAGATCAACCAACCAGCATGGGGGAACTATTAACCTTGATTTAAATGAGCGACTGGTAGATTTTTGTAATAGAATTCTGGCCCTGGAATGATAAAAAAAAAATACTAACTCCAGTGACGTAGCATCATTTTTTTGAAAGAGGAGGTCAGCCAGTAAAAAAAATCATTTATCCGAAAAAACTAGACAAGCCAAAGAAAAAAAATGTCCAAGCCCGAAAATCCTATTTCGGGGAGAGTGGTCCAACTTCAATCAATCTTATTTTTTTCCAGATATATTATATTACCCTTAGTGGACTATATTTCAACAAGAAGTGGGGGTGGGGTGGGGGGCTGTACAGTTTCAATGAACATTACATTTTCTATAGTAAAGTTATGTCTAGGAAAAGAGGGGGGTTGATATTATGTGCCTGTAATTTGTCCTAATCAATCACGACCCCCCCCCCCCCTTCTTACTAGTCATTAAAACACGGTCGTCAACATTTATTATATACTAGATATACAGCTTTGAGATAATGTAAATGTATTTTTGCATCAGGTAATGAACTTGGAATCCACATGATAAAGAGTTAACACAATATAAAGATATTTTTAAATCACATAAGAAAGAGTTGGCATAACGTTATAATATATCCACATCACGGTATGGAGTTTTGACATAATGTAATAAAGTGTTGATATAATATAAATATATGTTCACATTATGTTATACATTTTTTACACCACGTAATAAAGCACTGACATAAAGGTAAGGTGTGTTCACCTCACATCATGATGCCCTCGCCGTAAAATAAAGATAAATCCATATCACGTAATAATACTTTGATATAATAGAAATATACACTCTCAAAAAGGAATGGGCTTTTGACTTCGTGTGATGATAAGTTTAATTATAAAACACAATTTACTTGACGTAATGCAATTTTGACCTCACATATTAAAGAAATGAAATGATGTAAAGAAACATTCATTTCACGTAATAAAGTTTTAACACAATGTAAACACATTATCACTTAACATAATGAATTTTTTACTTCAAGTTATGAAGTGCTGACATAATGAAAGGATGTATTTACTTCATGTAATGCAGCATTGACATGATGTTAAGATATATTTTCATCATCCCATAAAAAATGGACATAAAGTAAAGATATGTTCACATCACGTAAGGCCAGAGTTTTTTTATTTTCTGTTTAACGGGAAGCGCCGACCCAATTTTTTCAAAATACCGAATAAAAATAAAAGAAGTCAATTTCACTTTTATTTTTAAAATACCCGCCGACTGTGTCATTCATTGATGGTTTGAAATAAAATCGGGTTTGATGTACACCTATTTCTAAAGAATCATGTAAACGTTTGACAAAGCCTGTGTTGATCAAAGTCTTTTACGAGCGTCTTGCTGATTACGATGTCGTAACCAGTTTAAGGAACTAGTTTATCACACTTCGCGGGTTCTATCAAGTTATCAAGAAGCAAGAACGTCATTTCAAGACATTAATAGACGGTTATTTTAAATCCACTGATGATGAAAACAAGCAAGTTCTTGAAATGGGAGTTAAAACATTGACAACCTAAATACACCAGATGCACATTGACCTGTGGAGCAATGCATGTGTCCAAATAGTTGGGGGTAAGTTTTGAGACGTTGTCTTGATATAAACTTTCTGTAAAAATTTTTGAGTGTTTGGCACTTTTATATGTTTTTTCTTCTTTTAAAGATGTTTGCATTCTAGATTTAATTTTATCACATATGGTACATAACACGTTGAGGTAAAATTCGCGGCAAAATTTTATTGTACAATGAATCGTGTCTAACTATATCAGGGACATAAAATGATGATTAAAATATTTTAGATACGAGTCCATGTCTATTTGGTTGAATAAAATGAGGCTAGGATTCCTACAGAATTAAAAGAGTTGGTATATATTGACAAGTGAAGTGAGTCTGCAATTTGGAGTTGCACATATCCTGTGGAAAGGTAAGGATAGAAAGAAGTGGACAATTGAATACTTCAGTGCAAAATGGGCAAAGAACGATACTATTGTTATTTATTTTTTTCTAAGAAAAAACTCTTAAAATGTTTGTATCTTCATTTAGAAAAGAAAATAATCTCATGTAAATAGTTTTTTTGTTCTACTTTCTACCATTTACTACATGAATTTGATTAGCTAATAAAGTATCACAAAGGAATTATTTTTTTTGCAGTTTGATTTCGGTTCTTGGCAGAGACCCAGCCATTTGTGACAAGTTCAGAAGACCTCCACGAGGACTTTGCTGTTGTTCATCAAAAAGTTCAGCTGACAAATTTCCATTCAGATTCTCAATAATGTGTTATCCCTTTATACTAAGATAGCATTGTCAAGTTAGCTATCAACCCCACTGCTTTTTTTCTTTAACTTCTATTAAATCATTATATACATGTAGCTTAAAACATTTCTCATCATGACTTTTATAAATTTTATACAATAGTTAGATGATCACTTGAAGACCTGTGTAAGATTTTGAGCAGTGTGGTTTTTTCTGTCATCTGCGTTTATCCAACATTATTGTTGCTGTATAACAAATGTAAATTATAATATTATATTGATTTGCTTTCATACTAGAAAAAATGTGCAAGTGTGATTAACTCATGCAGTTGTATCTTTTTATCCATATTTGAAATCCTAATACATTATAAACAAAATTGTATTGCGTTTTCTTTCGTTTTTCAACATTGCAATGAAAAAAAAAATTCATACCAATTTTTGGTTTTATTTTTATTATGGCCCCGACTCGACAAATTTTGATCTTTTATTTTTATTTTTATTTCGTCCCCTCGACCCAATTTTTTCTGAAAAATTCCCGTTAAACAGAAAATAAAAAAACTCTGGCCTAATGATAAATTGACGTAATAAATGCATAGTTGTATGCTATAAGGCAGTGATGGCGTTCCATAGTTTTGAGTCCTGAAATCCTTGTTTTGATTTGAAGAAGATTTTGGTTGTTTTCCAATCTAGGCTTTAGCCAGATTGTTTTATGGACATTATGGTATAATTTATATCCGATTGTTGTCAAAATATAGACATTTAGTCATTTTCCTGGGCAGAACTGAAATCTATATTTGGATGCATAAAGACCTGCAATACACAATTAATTGCAGTCTGTAGGATAAAGCTTGCATGCTTCCCTTCATTAAGATTGATATTTACTTCATGCACTGTGTGCAAAATGATTGCTGTTTGATGTTTTGCTCTGAGATGCTATAAATCTGTGTGGGATTGTTTGCCTGTATGCAGTCAATACATTTCCGTGTCAGGAAGAAAAATCGGGAGATATTCCATCGCGAGGAAACCTGATCAGAATTTTGCTTAATCAGTCCCTCTGTTTATCAGTCTAGAGGTATTTTAAGGACATTTCAACTAAAAATAAACTAAGTCCATGCAAAATTTTTTAATTTAAATGCATTTTTCAAAGATTTAATTTGCCTCTTTTTGAATTATTTAGTGGCAGGGCTGGCATCAATGTCCCTCTAGTACCAGAAAATAATTTCATCAACACATGAAAATTTCTAGGCACTTGACAGATATTAAACAATGTTTTTCTGGGAACCTTTTTCAAAATCAAACATGAAAAACTTTAAAAAAAAAACAAACTGTTGTCTACTTTTTATCGAGAGTTCAAATCTGAAAAGCATGAGGTGCTAAATATTATAGATAACTTTGACCATGATTATACTTCAGTATATATTGTAACATGGATCTTGCAAAGGTTGGGGTTTCATGCCCCTGTTATCAAAGATACAAGGTATATAGTGTTTGTCCTGTCCATCTGTCTGTTGAGCTGTTTGTCTGTTTAGTCTTGAGTACTATGCAGAAACTATTGCCCATAACATTTGTTTGGATGAAGCTATGGCTCTCATATTTCACATGACTTTCATTGGGTACCAGGATTTAATCAACTTCAACCTTTCCTGTTGCCATACCCTTTTGAACGATTGGTGCTTTTAACTTACTTCATATGTGGGCATTCATTGTGATAATCCTTTCCATGAATATGAATATTTTTTTAAAACAATTTTACCTTGAACTTTGATTTTGACCCACTTGTTGAAAAAACCATAACCTTGGACATCATTTACCTTGGACATGACTTTTTTGAACTTTAGAATTAGGGCCTTCACCTTTCACAGATGAACCCTATTATAAACAAGCTAGGCCTTCCTGTTGATATCAACCATTCTGACTTTTTGATGTTGACCTTGGAGTTTGACCTACTTTTGAAAAAAATTAACCTTGACAATAATATTTTAGCAGTTGCCTTCAAGGGTTAATCAGATATTGTGGTTTATGCGGAATTATGACCCTCGGAAAAAGTTAACACCAACTTGGGCTTAATATGTCAAATATAAGGGTGATTTGACCTATATCACTTGTATCTGAGCTATTTGATTTATTGGTCCATTACACTCTTTGAAATGTTCCCCATTGATCTAGGAAGTATTTATTCCTGACCTAGGAAGTCCCAATGAAACAGAATAATTTACTCTTATCTTTTACCCACTGATACACAACAATCAATATCTTGTGATTTAATCTGATTTGGCTGTCAGAAATCTTTAGGTTGTTCTGGCATATCCAGAATAAGGCATATTGGTGACAATTCACTCTGATTCTTTGGAATATTGTTAGATACTTGTAGTATAGCAGTCTGATTATTGGGCTACATGTATGCTTATGAAAAATGACAGTTGTTTTTTATCTCACCTCAACGAAGTTGGGGGAGCTTATGTAATACCCTCGGCGTCGGCGTCGGCGTCGGTGTCGGTGTCGGCGTCGGTGTCGGCGTCGGCGTCCCGGGTTAAGGTTAAGTTTTTTGGAGCAGTTTTCTTTTTAAGTACTTCTATGTCCTATATTGATTAGACATGCATGGAAGATGGTTCTATTGTGTTTTATTGTACCAGTCAAAGTTTCAGATGCTGCAATTTCAGCAAAGGAATGACCAGGTTAATGTTTTGGAGCAGGTTAACATTTTTGGTGCAGTTTTTGGTGTAGGTTTCATTTCCAAGTAACTATAAGCCCTATGTTGACCTAACTTGCATGGATGATACATCTAAGGATGCATACTACCGGGCTTGCTTCGGATGCTGATTCTGACCTACATTTTCCGGTTGAGTGAACAGGTTAAAGTTTTTGGTGCAAGTTTCATTTCCAAGTAACTATAAGCCCTATGTTGACCTAACTTGCATGTATGATACATCTAAGGATGCTTACTACAGGGCTTGCTTGGGATGCTGAATCTGACCTACATTTTCTGGTTGAGTAAACAGGTTAAAGTTTTTGGTGCAGGTTTCATTTGCAAGTAACTTTAAGCCCTATGTTGACCAAACTTGCATGGATGATACATCTAAGGATGCATACTATAGAGTTTGCTTCGGAAGCTGAATCTGACCTACATTTTCCGGTTGAGTGAACAGGTTAAAAATTTTTATGCAAGTTTCATTTCCAAGTAACTATAAGCCCTAGGTTGACCAAACTTGCATGGATGATACTTCTAAGGATGCATACTACCGGGCATGCTTCGGATGCTGAATCTGACCTACTTTTTCCGGTTGAGTGAACAGGTTAAAGTTTTTGATGCAGGTTTCATTTGCAAGTAACTTTAAGCCCTATGTTGACCAAACTTGCATGGATCATACATCTAAGGATGCACACTACAGGGCTTGCTCGGATGCTTAATCTGACCTACATTTTCTGGTTTAGTGAACAGGTAAAAGTTGTTGGTGCAGGTTTCATTTCCAAGTAACTATGAGTTCTTTAATGACCAATCTTGCATGGATGATACATCTAAGGATGCATACTACCAGGCTTGCTTCGGATGCTGAATCTGACCTACTTTTTGTGGATGAGTGAAAATGTTAGTTTTTGATGCATGTTTCATTTCCAATTAACTATGAGCCCTATAATGAGCAAACTTGCATGGACGATACATCTTAGGATGCACACTAATGGACTAACATCTTAGGATGCACACTAATGGACTAACGGATGCTGAATTCGACATACATTTTTCAGATAATAGACCAGGTAAAAGTTATGGGTGCAGGTCTATTACCAAAAAACTATAAGGCTTATATAACATTGTATAAACCAAACTTGCACAAATGTTGCATCAAGAGATGAAAACTCTCAAATTTGCTTCAGATGCTGGATTTTGATTACATTTTCATGAAGAAGAACTAGTTTAAATTTTTTATGTAGGTCTATTGCAAAGTATCAGATCAAAATTGCTTAAATATTTTCATATTTGGAATGTACACTTTTTGTTGGTTAATTGTGTGACTTTGCCTTACTTAAAGACAACATTCGTTGAGGTGAGCTCTGTAATCTCTGATTACCTATGTTTAGATTTTGCCTTCCAAGGATACTTAGTCTAAAGAATTGTTGTAAAGCTCACAAAAATATTAATTTGCAGTAAAACTTGTCTATAAACTGGACACCACTGGTATGAAAGAAATTAAGCAAATAAGACAATTGTTACAGAGTAAAATTTAAATAAATGAATTTATTGAAAGGAAATTAAAGTTTATACATGTATCATATTTTTCTAACTCCTGATTAGAAAAGTTTTAATATATGATATATCATTTTAAAAAGTTCCATGAATATAGATCTAGCCAAATTTGCTCTTCCATACAGTCTCATGATGGTGAGTATGTTTTGACAATTAGATTAGTGATGCAATTTCTCCAAAAAATAAAATGAAGATCATTACCCTTAAACTGTCTATGTTAAAGCAGTTTATTCTTGATTTAGAAGCACATTTTTTATGGGAAATCACATAAAGTTATGCTATAAATTTTCTGTAAATACATTTAGCTGTCTTACAAATACATCCAATTTGGCTTTTAAAAGGTGGACATTTTACAGAGCTCACTTTAGACGTACAGAATAAGCAACTGATGTATGAACATAAAACCATTAATATAGACACAAATAGCTCTATAAATATTGCCCTCTTTATTTTACTGAAATTTGCAGCAGGAGTAAAAGGAGCAAAGTCTCATAACTCGCTATGCTTCTCTGAGGAGAGATGTGTGATCTACGATCATAGAGATGTTCCCTCCAATGAAACCATCTACAGATATATTGGAGGCTGGGATTGCAGGGGAATTGTAAAATCACCATATTGTTATTAGGTGTAATTCATTAGGCAAAGACTAAGCAAGGGAGCTTTGGACCAAACATGATGGTCCAGTGACCTTTTGACCAATGGAAGGCAACAGATAATAATTATTCGATACTGTTGAATTTTGGTATCTTGAGCACTGATATCTCAATTACCATCACAGGATTTGTCAATATGATTCAAAAGTCTCCGTACCTTTATCTTTAAATGTATTTCACCTTTTAATATCTGGATTACTCCTTGGATGTCTCGAAATTTCTTCTCAGTTCTATTGAGTTTAGGATAACAAGATTTGACTGTATCCATCAAATTCAGGTGTAAATACTTCTTTCGTCTTTAAAATGTGTGAAACTTGTTGCAATGGTCTAGAATTAGATTGTATATGTAGATTTTGAAGAATACATATAATTTTAACTAAATGAAATTGAATTCCATGTGTGTTCAAATTGACTTTTCTAGCAAGACAATTTTTTTTAAAGCATGTTATTCCAAATGTAAAGTGCAATCACCTAGATATGGTAGTACCATTAACTGCCAATCAACTAAAGGGGAAAAAGAACATTATTGAACAAAAATCCATACAGAAGCCATCAAAGCTCTAAACAACACACAGATAACATATGTCTGTATCAGGTTCATCTGCTTAAATCAAGGTCCATCCAAGTCAGAATGAAGACATTGTGATTGGGTATCAGTTGAACTTTATCTAGCTTGAGACTGATCGAGGTGAGAAATGTCTAGAGTTTTGCATGAAAGGTGACTGGAAGTAGAGCAGAATGGAATAATGGATATCAGAAAGGTAGAACTGATGAAGTGATTAATTCTGTCAAAGTTACAAATTAATTGTCTAACTGAAGTTGATTTCTGATGTACCAGTAACTTTGACCTGTATTTCTCTTGGCATGTTTCATGATTTTTTTTTTTTTTTTTTTTTTTTTTTTTTTTTTTTTTGTTTTTCATATTTCAAAAAAAGTTTTGGTTTTGGTTTGGGGATGGGGTGGATGGGTGTGGGGTAGCAATTGTGACCCCAAAATGGCATTTGGACAAATTTTTTTTGTGACCTTGAACATAAATTATTTTAATAAGTTCAGTGTCCAAGCATAGAATCTATCATAAAATTGCTGATTTCCCTATGATCAGTACTATAGGCCACAGCCTAGCTAAGCATAGCTTGATGATTACATATTCCTGGAAAGGACGATCAACTTTAGGATTGACTAGAAATTGATATAGATATCAATACTTTATGATATGAGGATTAGGAAGGGTTTCATTTGCAGAATTCCACAAATATCATTGAGAAAAATTGAACATTGACATTTCAGAATATAGGCTTGTGATTTTTTTTTTTTGAGTTAGAACAAGGGAGTATTTATAAAAATTGCAGGCAACTGAAATATTCCAGTGGAATACACATGAAAGGAGATTTATCATGCCTTATAAATATATTGTTGAAAATTATAATTATAGAGAGTAGAGAGTATCTGAAATATGCTTCAAGAAGAACATTGACATTGTAGTTTACAAGAAAAAATGGTTTATGATCATTATTTCTTAGAGTGTCATAAAATTAGAGGAAGATCAAAATGATTAAAAGCAATACATCAATGCTGGGGATATTGAAAAGCTTTTTACTGAGCCTTTTTTGTCGTGATTGGTTCATCTCCATTCAAATTATCTCCCACAATGCTTAGAAATTAAGGAAGGAAGGAGATAAATTTCCTAGGGATGTATTTTTCCTTTGGTAGGAGGTAGCCATTCTTTAGTTGAAGCAGAGCTAAGCAAGCTGTGTTCAGGATATTGTTTAGCCCACTGCTTCACCATAGAAGGCACTGCCAAAGTAAGGTCTTTGGAAATCAGAAGTTTTTTCTTTCTTTTTGTTTTGAAGGCGTGAATTGATTTAAAGGTTTGCGATTTTATCTTGATGGAAATACAGATGTGTTGAGAAATTCATGTGGCCAGGGATATGTTACCCCCAGGAAATGATTATTTGTTAAGAACTAAAAAAAATAGGTCAAAGAAATAAGTGTTTTTTCTTTGTAATTGCCAGATCAATTAAAACTTGGTTAATCTTCCAAAAAGACATGTTCAACATGGCTTGCTGTTTGCTAAGAGATGCTGAAAGGGATTAATTCTTAAGAGAGACAAGAGTTGAAGTATTGATTGACTCAGGAGCTAAGCTTTTTACCTTTTCCAGTAAATTAAATTGCAACTCACAAAAGAGGATAATTGTACTTGTAGTTCAACGAAAAGATTTTTGGGATTCTGTTCTTGAGGGATGGAGTTGACAATTGTGGAAACGTAAACATCATGGGCAAAGAAGGAGGATAATTTGTTTTTGATAGAAAAGAAGGAGCAACAACAAAAAAAGTGATAATGTGCCATTGACACTCGCATCAATAATTAATTTGGAATTGAGTATCTAGGAAGACAGGAATCTTGGAGTCTACAAGCATTTGTTTTATGAGAAATTGTTCCAAGAAAAAAAGATGGAGGACCTTTATACCAATGCAGAGAAATTACTAATGGGTATAATTATTTGATATGTGGCACTCAAAAGGTCAACTGCTGCAAATAATATCAGCTACAAGAACTTTTCTGCAATTTTCTCATTTGAGAAAGTTTGATGTGCTTAAAGGCTGGAATGAGCAACTTATAAAACTTGAAATGATTGACCTAAAACAGTTTGTGTATGTTACAAAAGAGGATTGAAACCTTTTTGGTACAATTTTAGTAAAATTTACTGAAGTGTCGAACGTTTCTGGTAGTTCTTGAATGCTTTGGTGTTGGATGCAAAGACTTTTAACACTTTATGAAACAAGAGGAATGTACAGTAATTATATAAAGTAATACTGGTGATTTTTTTTTAATGCAGTATGTCTCATTGATTGCTTTTTGCTGTTGCAGATTTAAATACTTGTATTATGAAGCAATGTAAAAGCAATATTGCAGAAAAATTATATTCATTTGGTTTGGATTTTGAGTTATTAGTGAATACAATTAACTTTGGAGCCGCAGTCTGCCCAGGCCTGATATGTGAACAAAGATAAAATTGGTGCCATATATTTTCATATGCAATATCAGAGTTGCACAGAAGCAATGGGTTTTTTGTTATTATTAAAAAAAGACTAGATATTTTGATGTTTTTGATTTATTGACATTTTTGGAGAATTAAATTTTGTCCCTACCCAATGGAAGATCATCTTTACAAGTATGGATCACAGCTTAAGTTATTCCAGGAAATGCCTAATGCTTAATCTGAAGTTTGCCTGACAGTGACAATTACTGTTCTTTCCAATAGGAAATAATCGAGGAGAAAAGGGGAAACATTCCAATACTGTAATGAATGATGCTCACTTGCAGTGAATGTAAAAAATATTTCAAGATTTTAATCCAAACACATACGTTTCATGAAGAAAAAAACTTGCCTTTTTTCCCTGCAAGGAAAATTAGAACAGTATGGGGAAAAAAAGTTGTGAGAATATGAAATTATTTATGCCTCCAAATGTAATAAAGCAGGGCTGTTAATTACATTTGTCGTTAAGCCCAAAAAAGCATTATCTTCACAGAGCTTAAAGCCTCAAGGTTGCTCAGCGTCAAAATACGATATGGGGGAAAAAGTGTAACTACTGGAATGGGAGTATTTTTTGTGGAATTTGTATGTTGACTGTTAGGAGGGAATGAAGAAAGGAAAAATTGTGGATTTTTTGAACACCTGAAAAGTGTTTGAAGCAAGTTGAGGATTAATGATGAGTGTTAAATTATGGAGAATGGAGAGAAACAATTCTCAGATTTTAAAGGTAGGTTGTCTTGTTGTTAAGTGGAAATATATAACTTTTGAAATTAACTGAAGTATCATATGTTAAATTCTGCATTTACCCTCCATTGGCTAGTAAATTAATAATTTACAACCAAGATGAAACATTAATGACATGTCTGATAAGAATATCAAAGATGGAGTTCCAAAAGCAAATATGGGTATATTTATCAATTGATGTTGCTTTAATAGTAGTACTTTGCTGTAATTTGTAATGAAATGTGTTTTTAATGAAAATCTTCAAGTTGTGAGAAATAGTCATTGAATGCTGCAATAGATCCTTTTATTCCTTGTCTTGGGAAGCTGACACCTGCTGTTGTTTTGTGACCAAGATGATGAATGAGGCATTGTATTGTAAACTATTTGAAATATTTTTTAGGAATGGTTTTGTGGAGGAGTGGACATTCATTGATATTAATTACACGTCAACGTGAAATTGTAATTGTACCAAAAACATACCATTTTGGTTTACTCATAATTTTATAAGGGATCAGGGTTGAGTTCCTTTACTCAGCATCATTGATACACTAATCGGAGGAAAGATCACATGGTGATAAAGAAAATGTTTATTACTTTTAGGAGCATTAAAAATATAAAAGGTTAAAAAGAAATCACTGATCAATTTCACAAAAACTTCAAATAATACAGATCTTTGAGCAAGGCACATAAACACAGAACCCTGGAAATTCCAAGGGTCAGATCAGGTGCCTGGGAGGAGTAAGCATCCCCTCTTGACTCGGGCCACACCAGCTATGGGCCTTTTGTATTGATCAAGTAGATAGAACAAATTCTTTCATGAAGTTTGTATGCATGTAAAGGTTTTGTGTTATGCAGATTTTTATATAAGGCTTTAATAGTAGTACTTTGCTGTAATTTGTAATGAAATGTGTTTTTAATGAAAATCTTCAAGTTGTGAGAAATAGTCATTGAATGCTTTGTGAGGGTTCCTTTACTCAGCATCATTGATACACTAATCGGAGGAAAGATCACATGGTGATAAAGAAAATGTTTATTACTTTTAGGAGCATTAAAAAATATAAAAGGTTAAAAAGAAATCACTGATCAATTTCATAAAAACTTCAAACAATACAAATCTTGAAGAAAGGCATAAACATAGTACTGTGGAAATTCATGTAAAGGTGATGCACACCAGCTGTGAGCCTTTTGTATTGATCAAGTAGATAGAACAAATTCTTTCATGAAGTTTGTATGCATGTAAAGGTGATGCAGATGCAAGTACCCAATTGGATATAAAGGTGATGCAGATGCAAGTACCCAATTGGATATAAAGATGATGCAGATGCAAGTACCCAATTTGCTCTATGGACGTGATTATAAAGATAAAGCTGACCATTTTGTCATAGTGCCATTCTAAATATGGACTTGATGGCTCACACTAGCCAGGAAATGGACCTTTAAGCATGAGCAATGTACCTTACAAATCAAATGACCAATTTAGCTAATCAGACAGGGCTATTGATCACTAAATCCAATGTTTTATGAAGCTTGAACCTTCTAGACAGATGATGACCATAAATACATATTGATTTGTCAAGGAAGACCTTACAAGACAATGTCTCCATGGCCTTAGATCAACTCTGTTCTCTGGGGAACGCAGCAAGAATATCTCGTTTTATGTTTTTGTTTGACAAACTCTGCGAAATTGTTTGGTGATTACGTATAGAATTACAATGTATGTAAATTGTTTCAACAAGAGATAGATAAATTGATATAGAGGGGATTATAATGGGCTGTGTTCCATTGAAGTTGCAAAGGATGTTTACTTTGCAAGACATATGTACATACAATATATGTATGCAGTCAATGGACTTTTAATGATATATTTGTCTTGCAAGCAGATCTATATTTAACGTCAAACTGATATCTTAAGTAAAATTTGTATGTAAATGATAAGGGGGTATTAATGACAGGGAAGGTGTTGAAAATCATAAATCAGTTCATTTTCAGCTGTGCATGATTCAATATTTCATGAGTTCTTTTCGATGGCCTTGTATGTTCCACACATTTGACTATGCAATGCCAAAACCATTAGCTATACTGTCAAGTCTCTTTATAGCTATTTTGAAATCAAAGTGACCATGAAAAAATTTCAAAGATAGGTATTAAAGAACTCAAGAAATGAAGAATAAAGTATGTAAGAATGAGGAAAAATTGAAGATAATGAACAGTTGACCAAACTGATTAAATTTTGTAAACAATGCAAATCTTCCAACATTGCTTAGATTAAACAGAGTCACAGAAATTTCAGAAGTTTGGATCAGGTGCATTGGTGGAATAATCATCCCCTATTGATCAGTCACACCCACTGTGATCCCTATGTACTCATCAGTGGTAGGCTGAAAATTTAGCATACAAATTCAATACAAAAACGAAGGCCTAACTATTGGTATGAAATGTGTTGGCCTAAATGCAAACCAATACAACCCAAAATACAGCCCTATGATAAGTTATTTTTTAGTAACAAGGTCATGATAATGACCCAAGCATTTATGAAATGCTGATTGTAAATGAAATTGTTGAATTTGCTGTATCATCAACTTATAAGTCAGTAGCCTGCTGAACTTCCTGTAAGGTTAATTTAATTGTCAATAGCTTGCCCGAAAGAAAAGTCTTTCGGACTACAAAATCGCTTTGGCATCAATCCATCTTATTAGATTTGTGATGGAAATATTTAAGTTCAATAATATTCAATCTTGAAGTCAAAATGTGTCTTGCATTTTTTTGGTCAAACTTTATTTTTAAAAAACACACATTAAATTGCTAGTTCATGTCAGTTCCAGTAAAACCACTTGAAGTTGCTTTATTGATTTTACTGGAAGTCGTACTGTGGTATTTGATGTAAGTAAAAATGTTCCAGTCCTTCATTACTATAGTGAGCTGGTTTACTACTTATGTGAACTCTGATTAAACCTGTAATTTGCACTGCAGGATTGAACATCCTTGGAGCAACCTTTTAATTATTGATGAGCATCCATCCCTGAGGTGCTCAGGCTACATGTAGTGGTGATAAGGTGTCGATTTATGGTTCTTAGAATTCCGGGCTCCAATCATTAGATGTAATGTATCAGAGAAGCAAAGATGGCTAATGGTTTTATGGAATGTTTTAATTATCTTAATACTGGGTTTTTATCTCTGGATCATTGATTTATAAGGCATTGATATTGGTGAGCTAAAAGAATGGGATTTCTATAAATATTCAGCTGGGTCCTAATGGTAGTGTGATTTATGATGCCTCACATGGAGATTGCAGTTACTGTATGACAACTTATATTTTACATTTGTTGATTTTTTTTCTCTTTTTGGAAAGAATGAATATATGCTGTTTTTCTATCTTATTGATTGATATTGTAAATTTTTAACACCACCCCCTCCCCCCCCCTCCCCCCCAAAAAAGTTATTACAAGTTGGTGTTAATAATTTATTTTTGAAAGAAATAAAAGTCATCATTAATGAAATTAATTATGAAGGAATGACTCCTAACAGTGTCATTCACTTCAAGCCATTGCGAATGAATGTGTTTTGAATCTTAGAATAAATTCATCAGCTACAAAGAATACACAATGCCTCTGTTATAGATTAGACATTTTGCAGTTACATCCATTCCACCTGTTATAGCGGAGGAAAAGTCAACAAGTCAAACAAAGGCTTCCAAAGATTGAATTATCTCCCTTCTGATAGCATCGCACTAATGGGTTTTATGTAAAACAAATCCTTATTTATGGGAAATTAATCACACCTGCAATTTCTGCTGCAGTCCCACAAGCGCTATTTTGATTAATTTCTTTGATTGTTTTAACCCCCTGGGAGGATTTGATGATTGATCTATTGTTGAAAGTTGATAAATAATTTTTAAGGTTATGAAGGTTGATATGACATCAATATGTAGCATGAGCGAGTTTCCTTGATGAAAAATGTATTAAAAAACATATTGTTAGTACATGCATGGGTAATGCAAATATAATGAATATAGCAAAGAATTTTCTTTGGATACAAATGAATTTTTTAAAATTTCCTTGTGAAATTTTACAATAATGATGAACTCTGAAATTTGAAGAATTTACATGTATAGCAAACTGGTTTTGTATCCTGGGGTTAAAACAATAGGTTTCATATCTTTTAGAATACTTAGAGTGTATATGTTTTGTAATCTTTAAGAAGAATGATATAAGTGATGGTGAAATAAATTTTTGCGAGTAAATGGTCTCGGATTTTAACATGCATGAAAACCTGAAGTACTTATAAAAAAAAAATTAAGCCAAAAAAAAATCCTTTTTTCATAGATATATGTAAATATGGACTATAATCAGATCTAGGTTATTCATGTCATTGACTTTAAAAAAAACCCTTTATAAATCAAAAGTGAAAAAAAGAAAAAACCCTGAAAATCATTAATAACCATTAATACTCTCATTAACAATCATAATGTGTCAAATCTTGCACTATCATCAATCAGTTTGTCAAGAAAAGGAAATTACACAGTCAGGGTATAAGATTGGGAACAAAGTCAGACTCCGCAGAAAACAAATTAAGAAGCCATAACTCCTTCCAATCCAGGATCTCAAGGTGAAGGATGGGGATGCTTGATTAAATCGTTAATTGGAGAATGGCAATGAATTCTGTTTTAAGTTTCCTTTTTTTGCTCTAAAAACTGGTATAATGGAAGTTATAAAAGTATTGTTATTGATGATGATGACCTTTGATTATGGTGATGAAGGAAATGAGGAGACCTGTTTAGAGTTGCTACAGTTGAGTTAGCATGAACATGTTAATGCTGAAAATAGAAAAATTAATCTATTTTTATTGCAAAAAAAAAATTGCATTGTAATGAAATAAGTTTTTAACAAACAGTAATCATGAACCAAATAAGTATAGAACCAGCTGAACAAGAGATATTAAGAACACAGCGAACACAGACCTTTATTTGAAAACATTGGAGATGATGTCAACTTAGTACTAGTTACACATGCTTCATGTAGAAATGGACAGTCACCAAGATACATGACCATTAAGATACATGCCCGTAAAATCGTGGAAAGTATTAAGTGAAAAATAAACATCACTGCGTTCTGAAATTTTCACTATTATTTAGTACATATTTTAGTAATATACACAGCAAATTTCACATAAATATATGTATAAATAAACAAATAATGAAATTTTATTCCATATATTGTATCAACTTACGGCGCATGGATTATAACGTCAAAGTGTCAAAAACAGCGTTACGTTTTATCTTTCCTGAAAATGAAGTTGGATGAGTCCGACTTAAATTTAGGAATTTCATTGATACACATTCTTTAGTCTCCATAAACAGTCGAGGATCTAATTGGCAACCTCATGCGATCATCTGAAAAATTTATTAGTAAGTTATGGACAATATTCTCACCATCATTCAACTAACAGAAAATCTCATATCAGCGGTTGTTCTTTTGCTATTGCATTAGGTCTGTCTGTACTCCCAAGGGACTCGATCAAAAAAGACTTCGATAAAAATTTTTTTCTTCTATGGTCATTTCAAGTCTCTAAAGGTGTCATAACAACATCGAATTAAAACTGAACTGCTTTCCGGTGCGCCGTAACGGCATAAAACGTCACCATTTTTTGTGTGTTGTGTTTACCACCTTCCCATTTTGAATGCTTAAAAAAACTGCGAAAAATTAACCAAATGCCTTAAAATTTTTACAAAGACTAGAAAATTGATTGTGGAATTGAATTAGGATAATTTTAATCCAAATCGTATGTATTTAAAGCTTTTATTTTGAAATCAAACTTGTGTATTCTTTAATAAAACCTTGGTTTTTTTGTCCGTGCGTCGTAGGACAATACCCTGTGCACATTCAAGCATAATAAAATCTTTATTTTTGCCTATATTTTATCAAAAAAATTATCATGCACTTAGATTATATAAATAAACATTTACTGAAATTTTTAGCTTAGTGCGCCCATTACTTTTCGAGAAAAACGCTTTGTCCACGATTTTACGGGACAACCCTCGTACACACATGATTCTTTATCTTTAGATGTATAGGAATTCAGCAAAGAGAATAAAGATGTTATCGTTTATGAAAGTCCTTTTGCTTCTATAGTTCTTTTAGGTTGAGTTTCATTTTGGAATTGCAGATAATAGTGCATAGGTTTATGACTCTAGTTGCAGTTTAGAAATGGCAAAACATTGTATTTGATAATGCACTTGTAATTATTAAATTTCCATCGTGGAAACAAAGGACAAATACTGTGTAGATTGATTGTTTGATTGATTATATGTTGTGTAAGGTTCCTCTCTAGAATTTTTCACTCATATGGAGGTGCCACCACTTGCCAGTGGAGAGCTGCAAATTTTGTCCTATACTCGGCACTCAGGGCCATTAAGCAGGGAGGGATCTTTTTTTGTGCCAGCACCTACTGCAACACGGGACCCTGGCTTATACATTTTCATCCGAAGGACTGGTCTCCACATCGCACAGTGGGATTTGAACCCGCAACATAATGATCTATACTCCATACTTTGCAACTCTCTAACCACTGCGCCACGTGGGAGACCTGTGTAGATCGAAGAAGAGTCTGGAAAAGCCAAGTGACCTCTGAATGCACGTGACAAACATTAGAAGATTAATTTTCCATTAAGTTTTCTGATATTCCTGTTATTCAACATCCCCCAACAAAAGGATGCTCAATCCTCTGACAAATATTGCTCCATGATTTCTCTTATCTTGTTTATTTTGCATAGAAACCCACTAAACAGAATAATCTGCAAATACCAGTAATGTCCTCAATTTGTTCCCAATTCATATTGTCTCTGTCTGATGCTTCAGCTGATTGGCTAATCTACATTAACTTAAGCATGTAACTGATTCTTTGATTGGTTCATTAAGCACATTCTGATCAAATAAAAGGGATGTATTGATTGGCTGTATCCTACACCACAGATAACTTATCTGCTTTGGAAGCTCCCTGAGTGGGCTTCAATGGTTGTTATGTAATGGTGTCCTTTTAGACAGCATGGGAGGAAAGCAATATCTAGTAAGGACATCTCTCCTCTCTGCTGGAAGCTAACACAAATTAATAGGAAGCATTAAACTGAAGTGTTTCAAAACACTATGGGGACTTTGAGTCTGGATATTAAAAAAAAGATATTACATAAACAAGCGTTTCCTCACATTTCAAATCCAAGCAATTTAGTTTTAATGTTGAGGGAGTCTAAAAGTATAAAAAGGACTAGATATTTTTAAAGATATATTTTTTTATATTTTAAATTTATTTTATTTTTCTTTCTTTAATTAATTATATTTTATTGGGAAAATGTACTTTTATCAATGTTCTCTGTGTATTCGCAGCTTTGAAATTGCAGTGTGAATGAGGATAGATTTCCGTGAAGATGTTCAATATTGATGAGTGTTTATGAAAACCAGATGAAATATCCATAACTTTTCAATAATGTTTTTCCCTGTCTTCTCAGATGTTATGTTCCCCCTACAATGAAATTCTCTATTCATGTTCAAATTGGTGGTACTTGGGGGAGAAATTACGATTTATCTCGACTCAAACGATGAATATGGGGTTTTAATCTTCATCTGAGAGAAAGTGTATAGACATCAAAGGAATAGAAAATTGAGTTATTAAGACAATCAAAATCAGCAAACATATACAAAGGTTTCTCCAGGCAGTGATGTATGGGAAATATGATGATGAATGGAGGACTCCTCAGTTGTTTTGATGTCTGATCTTTTAGAGGATGTTGCTCTAGGTTTGTTAGGAGCTGAGAAACTTTAAGTATATCTTCATCATGTGTTCATGGTCTAGTGTCTTGTCAATGACATTTGAGAATGAGTAAACACATAAAGAAAATTGGGGTAAGTTTGATTGTTAGTTTTCTTTACTGTTGTGATAAAATAAAATAAAGCTGAATTTTGTAAAATCATAAGCAGGAGTTATTCCTCTTGAATTTATCTTGTTTCCTAATTTGTTCCAGTGTATTAAAATTACCAAATAAATTGATCTTTGAAGGTGCAATAGTACACTGTGAAAGTATATTAATACACTTTTTTTCTTATGAAAAATTAAATTTTTCTGAAATTTAATCTGAAGGCAAAGGCTGGAATATCATATGTTTGATGACCTGGCTGCCAGCACTGACTGTTTTAATGTTTATTATCCATGCATGGTTCCGATTTTGAGTGCAAAATCTATATTTGATGTAAGAAATATAAGACAAGTTTGTTAGAAATTGATGTTCTCAGGTGACCCCCCAGCAACAAAGCAAGCCAGCTGATTGGTGTCTAGACAGACCTTAATAGATATAATTTGTGATGCTGTGTCCAATAAAGACTGAATCTGATCTATACTATTACAATATACAATTGATCTTAATCCAGAGGGGGTCTAGAAATGGATGAAGAGGAGTGGATTTAATGTCAGGGAATAAAATAATTGTGCATTAATCATTTTGTCTGACAGTGTCATTTTTACAAAAATTACTTATAATCAATAAAATTATGTATTGAAAGAGGAAAAATATGTTGTTGAGAAAAAATTGATATTGCTTTTAGGTTTTTGTGAGGTCATAACATTTGTCAAAAAATTTTTCAATGTCAGAAGTCTGAATTTTTTGTATAAAAGTGAATCTGACACAGTTGCGTTATTTGGGTAAAATCTTTAGACTAATAATTAAAGCAATATGAGCTGCATGTTTGACTTTGGAAAAAAATATTTCAAATTTGTTATTAACTACTTCAATGACAGAAAAATAGAACGTTAATAAACTTCTGTTGTTTATATTGCTATGGAAGAACTTTTTATAAGCTTTGATTGAAGCAAAATTGAATTGTTGTCGTCCTGTACAATAATGACTTCTTATATAATACGTACTGTATATTCGGTTGTACAGATATATTTCTTCTGAAACATTTTAAAACTTTATTTTGGCCTTTATTGCTTTAAAGGTCTTCAGTTCAAATCCATGTAGGACCAACTGAGTTTGCATGTCTGCATGTAAACAAGAAAGTTCATCTGCATTGTTTTTGAATCCCATGGAATAAAAATAAAATAAGCTTCTGATGAAGGCTTAATTTCATCATTCATTGTGCCATTCATGGGGAGTTCAGCAGTTAAGGTACACAAATCCATTTCTAACTCAAATAAAATTCTGCTTTAACCCTTGTAATATTCAAATAAATTTATGCTTTATGGAAATATTTAAAAAAAATCAAAAAATAGCTTGCAGGACAAATCGGGGGGAAAAAAAAAGAAGAAATTTCAATGTCAAGGAGATTTCTAAAGGTAGAAGAAACATTTATGCCATTAAGAGTTGTCTCTCTTGTAAGAGTATCAGTGACCCTTAAACATTAAACTTTTTCCCCTCAACTTTTAAGTATTCAAATTTGCATGTTTGCATTTGCTTCTCAGAGAATTTGCTGACTAATATTCATGTTTCCCCTAAATTAATTATTAACCTGATTTAATACATATTTCATTTTATAGAGATTTTATTTTTTTTTTCTTATTTAGATAATTATATATAATTTACAAATTTTCCATTATGTCTGGTATTGTGGTACATGTTCTTTTCCATTTGATTTCAGTATTACTTATTTATTTAGATTCTTCAAATCATATTTGCATTGAATGGAAAAACAAGCTGGCGTAAAATATACACCTCAGAGTAGTTTTGCTTTATGAGATATAGCTTGATCTGTATTGATTTTGTGGTAAAGGCAGTATACATAGAAAAGACAAGAAATTCAATGTTGCAAATGAGAAACGATAAATAAATAATTGAGCAATAAGATACTCCCAGATAGAAATAACGGTACTTTTGATGGCAATACACAGCTAATTAATATTCATTAGGTAAAGCTGGGGGTGATATTGATGGCTCAGCTTGAGGTCATATTGGGGTCTCATAGAATACCCAGACAGATTTCCGGCATGTTAGTCCTTTCTATCTGATTGTGTACATACTGTCTTCTAAGGGATAAATCTGTATTTAATTTTTACATGTACTTTTAATGTATACGGGAAGACTATTTCATAGTACATTGTGAATTGATCTTTGAATCTGAAACTGGTGATTTGATTCAGCATAGATGTTTTGCCATTGACTGGAGCATTTGAAGAATAAGTAAATGTGTTTGAAATAATGGACAATGGTTATTTGACTTTTAAATGTTTCACATGTTGAGGAAATGTGATTTTTGAAAGTCTCACATTTTGATGAACTGTGAGTTTTAAATATTTCACATTTTGAGGAACTACAAGTTTTAAATGTTTCATATTTGAGGTAAATGTTTCACATTTTGAGGAACTGTGAGTTTTATATGTTTCACATTTTGAGGAACTGTGAAGTCATCTTTGTGATCATCAATAAGTATAGAGAGAATGATAAGTCTTGTGATGATATCACCTCATTAAAGCTGACCAATTCCTGCTGGGAGAGTCTTAGAGCCACAGATGCTGATAGGTTAGAGGTAGAAGGGATTCCCTAAAACCTCCCCACAATTAGCAGCTGCTGCATCAGCCCTGTCATTATGATTGAGGGTCTAATTGAAGCTTCTGTCTAAACAACTTGTGTGGTGAACTCTTCTCTACAGAAAAGACCGATTTATAGATCAAAGGAAAAAAGGGAAACATTTTGTTTGCAGGTTTATCAACTGTTTTGACTTTTGTGCTGTGAACGGATTAAGAAAGTGGATAGATTTATCAGATAGACTTCTTTTTATCACAGAGTATACTTGACTGCATTTTTCTGGTGCAGTGGATTTTTCATATACCTGCACATTTTTGGACTTTAATTAGAAACTGTGTTTTGTGTTTTTTGGCTGTGTTTTGATTGTTGTGCAAATATTTATGGTTTGGTGTAGTTATTAAAGGAACAATATTAGGGAAAAACTATTCCATGTGTTGCAATTGCGACATGTGTTGGGATTATAAAAGAAGGATGAAGAGGAATTTATTAGGTGGTGTATGGGAGTGAAAAAATTATATATCTGAAACTGTGCAGTGAGCGTAATAGAGCTGTTTGCAAGGATCATAAATAATTCAATGAAAATGAAGCTGAACAGCCCAATAGGAGAAGACTGACATTTTAATTGTTTCAATATATGTTTGGGAGAGGTTGAGGGGTAGAAAGTGGTAATTTTAACAAGGATTTGGTGGTACCAAGAAAATCTAAGAGGAAGTAGCCCTTATCATGGAAAGTGAATGAAGTCGGAGAGGGTTTCCAAAAAATTTTCGTCAGATGAGCGGTAAATTGGCACCACTGCTATAGATTTTTATAATTATCTATAACGTGGATGTCATTGACTCAAAGTCAATCCCACTCCAAAACAAACTCCAAAAAATAAGCAATACCTGGAACTTCAGAGAGACAGAGAGAAAACATAGCTGCTATTCTTTTGATCTGCTAATTAGATAGAGGGTTTTCTCTCAGGCAGGTGAAGAAGGCTTTGATGAGGCCACATCTCCATGTTTTTTGTCTTTCTTTTCGATGCTTGAGTGAGAGTACTGTTTTCTTTATTCCTTGCATCTGTGTACTCATCCTCTTTGTGTTATAAGTGGAACAGATATTGGGGGTGATCTTCCCATATGTTTGGATTATTGGAAAGGATTATTGCTCAAGATGTTGTTTGAAGGAACCATAAAGGTAAGATTTTTTGTTTGTGAAAGCTGTACAAAAGAGAAATGAACTTTTGTCTGTTGTTTGATATTGGTTTAGATTCAGAGGCTTTGGGAAATTAGCTTGAATCAATTTAGAGATATCTCTCTAATTATACACACCTGTAAAGATTAATGGACCAGAAGATTAAAAAAAAGTTTTTTTTTCAAAATGAACTCATCAGTTCTTAAGTTGTTGCAAAGAAAATACCTTTTTTTTCATCTATCATACTAATGATTGTTCTTTAAATTTTCCTTGAACAAATATTTTGTATTTTCATTTGTAGATACATGCCTTTAAAAGATATTGATCTAATTATTTTACCCTGAATATATCCATTGCAAATTGGAAAATAAAATTCTTTTATGATTTTGAGATGACAATTATCTTTATACTCTTAAAAAAAAAAAAGAAATTGACACGCTGATACATTTTTCCATGAAGAAATCCATGTTGTAGTAACCTGCTGTGGGGACCACAGACACTGAATCCCTGATCTGTTTATTAAGACGACTAATTAGATCAGTAATATTATGGAGAGCAATCATAGACACAGCAGGCTGCCAATTAGTTCAGATGTTTGGTCAGTGAGTGGTTGTGGTGATTTCACTTCAAAGGCTGCTTAAAATCTTTGTTGTCTAGATGTTAAAAGCAATGATGTTACTGCATAGGTCTACAACTGGTCAGTCTTGCAGTTGTTCATATTAAGGAGATTGGGGGTTTATATTTTGTAAGGGATGGGGATTATATTGGTTCAATTGAAATCATAGAAAAATAAGTTAAAAATGTGCCTTTAGGTTAAATTTTACAAAAAAAAGTGATGAATCTACTGAATGCTAATATGATATGCACTTGACTAAAACTTCAAAATCTTATATTTGATATTTTGAAAAAGGAAGAAAAAAACACTTGTTAAGTTTATTTATTAAATGATGCAAAGTTGGTGCAAATAAATGAAAAGGGGACTATGTATAAAAAAAATTGTGAGATCAAAACAAAGAATCATGAACCTGGAAATGAAAAATATTCCGACATTCTGTTGGACAATTTGTGCTTTGTCATTGTTTTGGAATTTTGATGGAGATTTCCAATACCCATTACACCAGACCCTTGCAAACACATTTCTGGACTCGTATTGTCAAATTACCTCCACTTCTTGGCAACAGTTGAAGTGACAAATTTGCAACTCAAATGGAATTCCCCACCACTTTGTGCTTAAGACTCCCTCCATTGTCTTAGTCATGCTCCGTAAAAGGTGGCTCGGGGTCAAGCTGAAGCCAGGAGGAAGCCCATAAGCAGCAGTCTCCGACAATTAAGGCACAATTATCGGGAGAAGATTAAGGGGGATGACTAACTGTTTTTCTCACAGCACGGACAATATGGTCACGTCAACTGCAGAGTCAATATTTTAGCCTCAGATGTGAGTCAATATTTTATTGACCACAGTGGTCAGGGAAAATGTGGTCAATGTCTTATTAGTGTAAAGATTAGATTATGTAGGAGATGGAAAGATTGGGTTGTCTTGGGATTTAATTCGTGATGAATTTTTCATTTGGTAATAAATGTATAATAAAGATTTGCATAGAATATTAGTTGTGAATTCTTGAGTCATTTGTATGGGAATTTTTCTACTGTATAAAAAAAGGTGGGAAAAGAAAAAAAAACTGTGGATAACAATATAAAATTTGATGCTTTGCATTTAAAGTGGTACATACATTTAACTTCATCTGTTTGACTGTCTTATTACTGTGTAAAGATTGTTGTGCATTCCTTGATTGACATGCAGCAGACAATCCGATTATGGATCACACTAATCTGATGATGGTAATGATAATTGAAGCCTAATTTTATGTTGCATAAACATGTGATTTAATTCGTGATGAATTTTTCATTGATAATAAATGTATAATAAAGATTTGCATACATAATTAAGGTTTTCTAATGTTACATTTTTCTGGTTTTCTTCTTAATTTAAGAATCATTTGCATCACTTGGAATTGTATAAAAATAAGCAAAATTAGAAAAACTGGGAGTAAATATATGAGCATGGTGACCATATATTAAAGGATTACATCTATCTATGCTTTCCACCCCGTTTGGGTGAAAACGGGAGTTATAGCTTTTAAATGGATACATATTGTGCAACCTCATCCCCTTGTTCCAATCACATCCTGTTTGGTTGAAAACCAAGGGAGTTTAGCTGTTTAAAGTTTCATCCACCACCAATTTTTTTTGCTTTATTTCATGTTGTAGGATATCCTAATGCATGGCTATGTTCAAAATTTCAAAGGATTTCCCAAGAAAGATACTGTGATAATCTTCATTTTCACCATGCTATAAAAATATATCAATTATGAGTTTCAGCTTTCATTTAAAAATAGTTGTGCATTCCTTTCACGTGTTGCCACATCACGCTCTTGCAGACAATGCAGACTGTTGATGCACAATCCGATTATGGATCACACTAATCTGATGATGGTAATGATAATTGAAGCCTAATTTTATGTTGCATAAACATGTGCAGGTAGCATACCTATGCTGCCATAGAATTGGAAAATAATGAGATCTGTTTGCAGGTATAATTGGTTTTAATGAAAGTAATGTAGGAATGGTAATTGAAGCAGGATTTTACATTGCTGTGGCTTACCATATGAAAATAATATGTACCCTTTTCTGGCTTAAGCGGGTTGGTAAAGTTTAGAAGAAAACACAATTAAGGTTTTTTATTACTATATATTTAAACTCAATTACATTTTTCTGATTGTTTTCTTTCTCCCATCTAATTTAAGTTGACTTTGCTTCTTTGAAAAAATTCTCAACTTATAAAGAATTTCCCCTCTAGACCCTTAATTTTTAGGGCTAGCCCCTTTTTTGAGATAACATTTGTAAGATCTTGAAATTCCACACTTCTTTTATTCTATATGTTTTAACAAAATATTTCTAGGTAAAAAGATATCGAAGAAAAGGTGTCAGAAATTTTGAAATTCACGGTCCTTTTTCGACGTGCGGCGTTTCAAAAATCGATGCGAAAGGCACCACAGACATAGGTCTATCATACCTGAAAGTTTCATGTTTCTAAACCCAGAAAAACTCTGGACAACCTCCCTTTAAAATTCATAAAATCGGCAATATGGCATCAAAAAAGAAAAAAAACGCATAAGGTTCAAGTGATGGTACATAAGTCCTTATGAAAATTCATCAAGCAGAGAAATCTCACAAAATCGGTACTAATAAAAGTGAAAAAGAAACCTAAGAATAACAGAAAGGTCTTCCGCTGAAGACGGAAGACCTTAATAATAAGAAGAAGAAAAACAGAGTAAAAACAATATTGTTCCCCAACTTCGTTTGGGGAACATAATAAAGGTCATCCAAATGGCACCACAGTGGTAAGAGCGTCAGCTCTGGAGTACGTTGCAGAGTAATTAGTTGATCCTTATGTCGCAGGTTCTAATCCTTCTGTGAGACGTAGAGACTCAGGTCCTTTAGAATAGACCATATAAACCGAGGGCCCCGTGTCGCAGAAGGTGCTATCATGAAAAAAATCCCTCCCTTCTCAATGGACGTACATGCTGAGTATAAGTCAAAATTTGAAGCTCTTCACCAGCAAATGTTGCCATATAAGTGAAAAATTTTCAAGGGCTTCATTAAACTAAATACTGGGTACAAACAAACAAACAGACCACCAGAAAACTATGGTTTGAAGTAAAAGAGTTACATACTGGTAATTATAAGGTATTGGTTTTCCCTTATTTTTATTGCGGTGTCTGAACCAATCAGCTTCATACATTGCCATCACCTGTATTTTACATTTACCTGTCTGTTGTACAGTTTAGAATGGAACAGCCATAAAGCTGCCAATGCTGCCTCTGGTATGAAGCTCACTGCATATCCTTGCTGTACTAATCTATTGTAGTGAAAGAATGTAGGTTCTCCTTAGCAGTGTTTGAAACTCATTGTAAAATTAGCTAGGCTGATGCTGACTGCTAGTGAAAGTTGTCAGTCCTACCAAAAATCCTCTAGCCTGAAAAAATAATAGTCTTTTACAAATTTATTTTTAGCGATAATGTGAATGGGGCCAGACAACCATAACTTTGATTCTGAATCTATAGGCTGATGAATTCTATGCCTTGAACCTATTATACTTTGCTACAGATACAATAAGATGGTCTGAAAAAAGAAATTAATATATAGATTTTAATTTAAGGGAAAGACAAAATTTGTGTCTTGGGAGGTCGGGCGCACAGTTATTTCAAAAACCCGCTTTTTAGCAATGAATATTTCTATGTTTTGCAAGGAGGAATTGCATATATTGATCGATTATCATTGTAGATTTTTGTTCCTTTCAGATGCATGATATCATGCCTCTCTATGCTAAAAGCAGGTGTTATGACTTTTGGTCTGTATGCAACACTTCTATATCAGGATTACTAAGTATTACTTTAAAATATCTTTGAAAGTCTGTAAACTTTAGAATGCAAAATTCATAATGGAGTTTTGAAGACCTTTATTGATTTAATGAAGTCAAAAGGTGAAAGGATATGGTCAGAAATTCATGTAAAGGGTTAACTGGTTTTTGTAAGGTCCCTATTGATTTTAAGACTAAAAGTCAAGGTCACAAATTTATGTTTGATATGAGCAGGATTCTTGGTTTTCTTGAATAACACTCTTTATATCTAGAAATGACCCATATTTTTCAAGGTGAAAGGGTCAAGGGGAAAGGGTCAAGGGGAAAGGTCACAATACTGCGTTGTTACAAATTATTTCTGCATTATAATATCTACAAAATAATCAACAATTTTTTAATGCAGAATTCTTTCCATGGGTATATGTTTCTATGATATTTTTCTTTAAATAATTCCTGGAAACCTCAGATTTCTACTTTTTTAAACCAATCCTGTTTTTCCTAATGGATCGCACCTTATCAAGGTACTTTATGGCAAATGGTATAACATTTTAGCAGAAACTCACCTCTGCAGTATCTGTAATCTTAGACTGTTCATCATTGATAGTATTTCACATCATAATGAATTTATTGGCTTTTTATCATGCATTGTCTGGTACTGCATACAAAATATAGACCACACGCTGAGAGGGGTTGATCTTACATCCATTCACATCAATATTATTCTGATGTTCTGAGAACCTTTTTCCTGCTTTTGTTATATAATCGGTCCTTGGAACTTAAAAAGATATTGCATTAAACAAATTGCTTCCAAACTCCCCCATCTTTCAGTTTTGGCGGTTTTATCATATAATTGGGGTAACATGTTTATCGAATCAACTTTTTATCAAATTTAATAAACTGTTGATAAGAAAAAAGGGAGTGTTAACCGTTAGGTGAAAGTTCTTGATGATCTCACCTTTCCTTCATGTCAAGAAACATGAAAAAAAAAATAAGGTTCAGAAAGAAAAACCAGATCCAAATACAGAGAGCTGGTGATTTAGTAGTTGCATGGTGCAGCCTATTTGTCTAGACCCGCAAAGTCCATTTATCAACCACAACAAATGGTTTATAAGTGACCAGGTACAACATGCATCCCTCCCCAGTGAATTAATTTCCACCTCCAGATGCTAGACTTCATCCTGTCATCTGATGGAGGGAACTGTTCTATCATAAAGGTGTGTGTGGCCAGTGTTAGCTGCAGAGGGGTGTTTTCATTCAAACTTCATCATCAATTGCAAGGTGGAGCTGATTTAGCCTCTTGTGTATACATAGTTTGTTTCCAGAAGTTTTTTTTTTTCATCTTTATTCAACAGACTTTGGTTTTGAGGTTTTTGCTTCCTGAAGTTTAAATGTTTGTTGAAAGGTTGGACGTGCAATTCGGTTAACAATATTGGAAAACTTTAGACGTCTTCAAATATATTTGTTCTAAATCAGGATACATTTAGTAACATTAACTGTTTGATTTAAAACAACCAGCTGTCAGTGAAACTTTTACAAATAGAAAAGGATTTTTATTTTATTTGTGAAGGAAAATCCATCCATTGCTGTGGATATTGGAATCCTATACCTTGGCCATTAGATGATTGCTTAAATGTTTTTATTGTCGTCATAATATTTGTTGATTTTTCTGATTTCTGGCACACTATAGACCAAGAGGGTCAGATATGTTATTGATTTGACCATTACCGGACCATGAGAAATAAGATTATATGCTGGACCCTGTGCCATTAATTTTACCAAATGCTCCAGAATTATTGGATACTCTTATAACGAAATCATTAGTCCATCAAACAGAGTGACTCAAATGTTCCTGGATTATAAAGAAAAGTGTGTGTGCGATCATCAGAAAGTTAATAATCTTCCCCATTCATCCAAGCTTTTCATAGTCTTGAGTGAAAATTTTCTTCATTTTACAGTTGATGGTAATCTTAATGAAGGATTTCATCAATCAAAGAGAAAAGGGGACACGATATTATCAATGATTTGATTTTTATGTTTGTGGGGTTTTTCCGAGCCTTAATGGAACGCATCTGTTGGATGATTTCATAACGACTCTTTGGAGTGGGGTTATATGCACTTGCTGTTTAATAGCAGACCTTTTAATTGCTAAACACTTCAGTCATCACAATTGGAGGTTTGTCTTCTGAATGAGATAATATTTTTATCCTTCCAAGAAAACCACTTGTTCTGAAGATTTTTATAAAGAGTCAGGTTATGTTAGTTTTCACCTCAGTGAAGCCCTACTGATTCTGCTATTGCACTTGTTTTTGGTGGCATCCTGAATATTAATACAACCCCATATTGCTGCTTTGCTGCTGTGTACCTTATTTTTATGGATAAAAAAAGACAATGATAGCAGACATTTGTGCAGGTGGATAACAATCTCTTCTGTTTCTGATGTAATTTGTTGTGGAACATTCACAGGAGGGTGACCAAAATGAGATCCCTGCTGGCAGCTTGTGAGACATTCTAAGATTTTCAGACTCAAAAACTTTTTCCTCCCAGACTTTGGAATTTATATATATAGAGGTGACCTTGTTACTGATTTTGACACCCATTCTTTTCCTGGAGTATCTTCTATTTTTTCTTTGATTTTTGGCCAAATCATGGTTTTGGATTACATAGTAACTGTCTGGGATGCTGCGGAACCCAAAACCTACAACTCCAAGGTAAGAATCAGCAGGGGGTACCAAAAAAAAGCTATTGTTACATTGAGGGAGTAAGTAAAAGTTTGTAAAATTCCAGCTCCCTGAGACAGGACTCTTTCCCAAGGCAAAGTCAAGGAAAATAGTCCTGGTCAGGGGAAACTGGAATTTAACTCCCTCTGTAGCTGTTTCATTATACTGATACAAAAATAAAATTTAAAGGATTTATATAATCAGGGTTTAGCTTTCAATGAAGGAGTAAACTCATTTGTAGGGTTGGGACCATTAATAAATTGTGTTGTCCATAAAAGCAATTGGTCTACCTACACCAAAAACATTCAAATAGCAGTTTCCTATCAGGGAGAGGCTGAAAACTTTCTTGAAAGCTTATTGATATTTATGTGATTTTTAAAGTATTAGGTGGAGACACTGATTTTAGATTGAAAGTGACATAATGCCTTTTTATAGGAGCGTATTCCCCTTATAAGAATTAGATATTCAGTTAATAGTTCAGGTTTTCAATTTTTGGTCCTGCTTTAAGGACATTTGCAATGTACCTTACCCACTGATAATTTTACAAGATATTCTTAATTTAAAATTATATTGTCATCAGATATTCATAGGCAAGAAATCAGCATGCATTACCAGGAGTTTTTGAAAGATATCAATTGATGAATATTCTTGGATGACTCAAAGAAAATATGTTATAAATCCAAAACTTTTTATAAGAAGAAGTGTACGTCACCATATATAGACATTGAAATACAATACACAGTTCCTTCAAGAATTGGAACTCTTTAACCTCATTGAAAAAGACAAAAAAGTTCAAACTACTTTGCGTATGACTTTAACACTGATAACTTGAATTCTATGGAAATGTTGAAGTGATTTGGAAGTCCTTATTATTAGTATACTTTCAGTATTTTACCCTAAAAAACTTTTGATATCTCAAGTTTTTTTTCTCGGTCCTGTGTAGTTTGAGATACTGAGGATTGACTGTATGTAAGTAGAATCAGACCCAATCAGTGTTGGTCACTTGGCAGCAACATTCCATTACAAAGAAGAAATACCAGGAATATTATGACAGGAATTTTGGCATTGTAATACAGTAATGCTTGTGTTGTATTGTTACATACTACGGATGCAGAGGCATTTGCTCTACAATGGAGTGTTTCATAGTTTTATCAGAGAACGTAGGAGTTTAGTGTATTGGGTTCAGTGTATTGGCAAAGCTGAATTGATTTCTCAGCAATTGAATTATTTGAGTCACTTGCCTGAGATCTCACATCGGGATTAGCTAAAAATGAGTAGTTTCATTGTCTGACGCACCAGGCTCTCTGTTGAGATTTGTTTAATTTGAAACTCTTCTGTTTTCTTGTGTTGTCTGTCTTTAATTGCGTTGTTGTTTATATCAACACATATTCAGAACTGATTGTCTTACAGATAAAGGTCAGAAGAAACAATGAGTAAATGGGGATTTCCAGTATTTCCATGTTAAAACAAGATGTGTTGGTGAAATATTGATGCCCCCATATGGCAGCTTATGGCAAGGGTTGAATTTTTTTCAAATGCCTGTCAAACTCCAAAGGTCAAGGTCAAAATTGTTGGTACCCAAAGGAAGGTTTTGTCACAAAAATATACACCAGTGTAAAGTATGAAATTTCTAGCACCAATTGTTCAAAAGATATGGCCAATGTTAAGGTTTTTGAAAAGTTGGTCAAACTCTAAGGTCAAGGTTAATGGTAAAAACTATTTATACCCTTTGAAAGGTCTAATGTCACAATGAATACACACATGAAGTATGAAAGTCCTTAAGGCTAGTACCAACTGTTCAAAAGTTATGACCAAGGTTGAAGTGTGATAATTTTTTGTAAAAGTGGGTCAAACTCCAAGGTCAAGGTCAAGAGGTCAAATTTGGATAAACCCAAAGAAAGGTCTTGTCACAAGGAATACACCTGTGAAATAAGTCCTTATAATCCACTCAAAAGTAAGGAGCAAGTTTTAAAGTTTTTGACAGACAGGTCGGCAAAAACTACATATCCTCAAATCTTGGATTAGGGGGACAGACAAACAGAAGGACAGACAGGGCAAAAACTATATGTGTATTTAATTTTTTTTTTTTTTTTTTTTTTTTTTTTTTTTTTTTTTTTTTTTTTTTTTTTTTTTTTGCTTTTTCTGGTCCAGTTTTTTCCCCTGCAAATGCACAAGCTATAATTAGTAGGTTAGTCTAATCTGTAAAAGCACTAGGTCAAGTATTTACCATCAACAAAGATAAAGATAAAGTTTATATATAAATTTCTATAATTTCAAGTTAAATTATATTCATAACCACACTTGAAAGTAAATATTTTGATAAAGAGTCATGTTAATTAATATGTTTTGGCTTGCACATTTTTTCCCAGCAAGATGTTACATTGTACTATGTCATAGAATGACACCATTTTTTTTCTAGAAAGATTATGGACAGATTTGAAATCAAGATGGATGATTTTATAAAGTCTGTAACTGTTTTAACTCTTTACAGCTTACTGAACTGTTATGCAACATACACTTAATGTTCACGTCATAGAAATAGAAATTTACCATTTCCCTGCATGCACCTCAAAGCGTGGAGCACGTTTCCCTAAAATTTAGCGTAAATAATATTATGACGTAGAATTTTAATACAAATATGACTTTTCCTATTCTATGAGATTTTTGCAAGTATAAAATAGAATGAAATTGGCATTAAATTAAAGATTAAATGAACTTTTTAAAGTGTGTGATTGCGGGGAAACGGTATATGCGTGATTTTGCGGTAGAAATAGGAAATGGTATATGCGTTAAAATGCGTGACTGCGGGGAACGGGGTTAAACAAGCTCTAGAAGAAGCAGTTATAATGAAGAGATAGATGTGTGGCAATGATGTATCATGAGCTAAAGTAGGAGAAAGATTTTCCAGTGCTCTGCATCAAGGAGGACAACTCTTGCATGATTAGCTGCATTTCTTTTCTGGTTTTACTTTATCACACAAATCTGTTCGATTTCAGAAAGGTCACGGCATACAAGTGGTGCAGCATCTAATAATTATGTCATACATGTTGCAGATGACTCCTATAAGTGGTTGATCAGGCATCACATTGCAGGGTTTCTAGTGTATAGCTTTTATACAAATCTTTGGTATCCCGAATTTTTGTAAAGTTCTCTCAGTTTCAGATGATTTATTCTAAGTGAAGCTAAATGTAGCATTCGTAGTACCTGATAATGCGGGGAATTTAATGTCGTCTTTTGTGATGGGGCATGAAAAAAGCAGAGTCTGAATGATTGGTAGAAGTGCAGGGTCTGTACTCTTAGAGGAAAAATGGGGTGCTATTTGTGGAGCAATAAAAAATATCAAAGGAGTTTATGGTACAGGTTAAGAATTTTCCTTATCTGCCCTTCAATATAATCCCACACCAATATCTTTTATTTTTTCACTGCATTTGTTAAGAGTATTTTTAACGATTGTAGGCTTATAAATGGTGCAAAAGTTATAAATGCTGGTAAATTTGCTTTTCCTGTATAGCGTTTTGTTCTTTAGGATTTGTGGATGAAAATAATTTTAAAAATATTTTATCAATAATCCAAGATGTCAGGGAGCTTTAATGAATTGGCTGAGAGGAATTGAAGTTTGCCAATTAAAATTTACAATGCTGCCAGAATTTCTCAATGATTGCAAATTGATCAAATGTCGGGGTCATTTCTTGAATCTAATGTAAGCAAAGAAATTTCAAGATTTCTTTTTCTTTTCTTTTTTCCTCCAAGTTTAACAAGAAATATTTGAAGTTGTTCTTTTCAAATTGCATACCTGAAAACACCTTGTTGAAGTTAGAAGAACCTCATTAACCAAAGAGAAAATAAAAAACTTTGTTGTGTGGGCTCAGTGAAATGACACAGTTCTGTCTTTCTGACTTTTAATGAGCAGGGAACATAAACCATATGCTCCCCCCTCCAACTTGTAAATTCAAAGTGCTAATTGTAGGAAGCATGTAGATCAAGTTACAACACTGATTGGGAGTTGAAACTTGCCATGTTTCCATTTTGACATTGAAATAAAAAGAAAAATGGTATCGGTTGCTTTCATAAGGAACAGGGTCAACAAGAAACGGGATTGGCAACATATTGCTTGATCATCTATAGAGGACTGAGGTCATAAAGTTTAATGCTATTGATAGCCAACTTTTTGATTTTGATTTTTAAGAATTTTTAAAAACTATGTTATCTAAGCTTTTTAAAATTTTTTTTTGAAGAATTGATAATTTGAAAATCCAAAACATGCAATCATTTAGAAAATATAGTCATTGAATTTTTTTTTTGTTTAATTTTGGTTATATTTTAAAAGACTGCCATGCTCATCAGCACCAATACTACAATATAATCTGGAATAATGGAACTTTCCCAGTGAAATACACCAGCACATCTTCTGGTCTATCACTGTTTATCTGAACTGTGATAATTAATCTTCCAATATTCCACCAGATTTGTTGTCCATCATTGTTTACACTGAAGTATAGAACCCTGTAAAAAAAACTAAAGAAAATGTCCATTAGTCAAGATGTGCTATTTGCTGCAGATAATGGCCATTATGAAGTGGCAGACATCATCAGGCTAGGGAACAGTGTATTAAAAGCTCCCTGAATGGATTACTGCTGTGATGCAGACAGTCTACCCAGTACAGGTGAAAAGGAGGGGAGAATTAACCAGGACTAGATGTTGACAAGAGGATTTTGTCTGAAAGATTTTGTTCTCCTGATGTATGAATGAACAGGTTTGATGTCATATTGTTGAATGTGATGCAAACTTGTTTAGAAAGATCCCCAGGATTAATATTGATCAGTTCTAGTTGCAATATTATTAAGGCAAAAGTTTCCCATACCGAAAAAAGTTATAACTAAGTTATAACTAAAGTATAACTTAGTTATACCTAGCCTGTGAGGTACAAAAAAGTTATAACTAAAATGTAACTTTTTTGGACTTTATCATTTTCATGTATAACTAAAATGTAACTTTTTGGACTTAGCCATTTTCACGTGTAACTAAAACATAACTTTTCTGGACTTTGTCATTTTCATGTATAACTAAAATGTAACTTTTTGGACTTAGCCATTTTCATGTATAACTAAAACATAACTTTTCTGGACTTTGTCATTTTCATGTATAACTAAAACATAACTTTTCTGAACTTAGCCATTTTCAAGCATTACCAGTATGAATTTACAAGTTTTGGGGGTTATTTAATGGAAACTACTTGACACCAACTTTTTTTTTTTTTTTCAAAAATAACATATAAACTAAGTGTTAATTTGAATGAATTTTGATCGTGTTCAAAATGTTTTTTTTTTTTTTTAAACACTGCAGCAGAAAACTTTGTCAATTCCTGAACAATAATATTGTTTACTACCAGTGATCGACTTCTCATTCATAATACCGGTAAATATGCTAACCACAGCCATGTCAAGTTCAACAGAAGGGATGTGAAATAAAATCTTGTGAATTACATCTATAAATGAGAAACTCTCTCTCTTTCTCTCTCTCTCTCTCTCTCTCTCTCGTGTTTGAGGGTGTGTACACAGTACATGTCATGTGTGTGTAATAAATATTATTGTCTATTTAAATTGATATTTATCATGTAAGTTTCAACTAAAGTTGAGAATAATTAATTTCTCTCTCTCTCCTTCTCTCTCTCTCTTAGAAAATACGTATTTATTGAGACCCTGATGAGACACAATATTTGTCTTGTAAATTATAATAATGCACTTACATCTGAAGTTGGGAATGAATATATTTCATAATTCAGGGGAAATATAAATGTACTGCAAGAGATATAAACAGTATGAAATGTAATCTCATGAAGTCTTCGTGTGCAAAACTGTGTAAATTTCCCTATTGTTTTCTGTGAGACAGGTGTTTGTACTAGGTGACCTTTGTGGCCAACACATCGTAAATATTTCAGCTTGGGTATTACACAATCTCTGAATGATACAATTCTACACAGGTTGTTTGAAATCTGAAGAAAATCAGTCGTAATATGGGTGGCTAAAAAGATAAACAACAGCATAGAGTATGTGCATGTTCATGTTGAACAGATATTACGATGTTGTGAATAAAGACTGCCAGTTATATTAAGATTTAAGCAGATGACTAGTACATGTAGATTTTATTGTTTGCATAATTAAATAACCCAGTTATAATAGTTATTTTCACAAATAAACAAATATTAAATTCAAAATGGCGGCAAATATGGCGGCCGCCGGCCTCCGATGTCCGTTTTGTTGATACTAAGATAAATTCAAAATTTTAACACCAACTGGTATTTATATTTTTAATTTAAGGTTGAAATTACACAATTAGGTTTATTTGCATTTAAAATAAATTAATAA
Source organism: Saccostrea cuccullata (assembly GCF_032062105.1). NCBI lineage: Eukaryota > Metazoa > Mollusca > Bivalvia > Ostreida > Ostreidae > Saccostrea > Saccostrea cuccullata. Next base: position 118,472 of record NW_026920386.1, on the reverse strand, counting down.
TGAATTATTTATTTATTTTTTTCGATCACGTGACGTTTTTGAGTTCTATGATTGGTCAATAACAGAGCGCGGATTTTTCCATGGACGATTTGAATGTTTGGATGTTGAAAGTGTTGATATAAAACCAGTTGGTAAGGCGATATTTATGCTAACATTTTATTGATTTTGGTAAAGTATACTTAGTACCTCTGGAATAACATTCCAAAAAGAAGAAATATTGGGAATGAACACAATTCTAGGCGTGTGAATCTTAGATTTCTTGTTTGTTTTGATTGGTATGTCGAATGACAAAGACTGAAGTAAACAAATTGAAAGTATTTGAAACGCATTATATTTTTCAGCATTTAGTATATTAATCAAATATGTTGTTCTTTGTCATATTTATTCCCACAATTGTTTATAGATTCCCTGAACTGTTAAAATATTGTGAAGCCTTATACGCATCAGCATGATCATAACATGATCTAGCTGCAATGTTAATATAATGCAATGAAATGAGTAATTTAACATTAATTTTCTTTTTTTTTTTATAAAGCAGAATATTGGTACATGATGTTTCCATGAGCTGAATCTGTCCTGACCTGGAGTACATGAAATTCTTCACAATATTACTTAATGTTTAAGGTAAAGTAATTTTTTTTTCATTTCAAAATTTAATAAATCTTTCAATCTAAAACTGATTCCTGTAAGTATAGATCTTAAATTAGTCTTGTATTTTCCATGTTTTGGATGAATTAATGAATTTGAATTAATTGATATGGAAGTCAGAGTGTTTTCAATTTGATATGCAAATGAGTGCTGGAAAAATACTATCTAAATATCTATAATCTAAATTTTGAACCTTTACAATTTTTTGCAGAATTGAAGAAAAGGTTAAAATTGCAAGCATATTTCAACGAAAACTTAGCCGACTACCAGTCACACTGCCCACCAGCCAAGACGTCTGACCAGCTAAAATGAGGGACGCAGACCACCAGCCAAGTCCCTCGGCCAGCTCGGCTGACCCAGTGCGGCCTGTCAAGGGATGACCAAGTCCATCAACTAACTTAACCTACTACCAGTGCCGCATGTCAAGAGATGGCCAAGTTCGTCAACTAGCTCGGCTTACTACCAGTACGGCCTGTCAATATAGGGACGGTTAAGACCGTCAACTAACTTGACCAACTACAGATGCGACCTGTCAAGGGATGGCCAAGTCCGTCAACTATCTTGACCAACTACCAGTGCGGCCTGTCAAACAATGGCTAAGTCTGTCAGCTAACTTAGTCTACTACCAGTGCGGCCTGTCAAACGATGGCTAAGTCTGTCAGCTAACTCAGCCAACTTTCAGTGCAGCCTATCTTCAAATAATAAAGATAAACAACTGTACACCTGCAAGGATACCTGTGCAAGGAGGGTGGTATGCAGCTAGAAACTGTGACTGAAATCACTGTTTATAGAACCTTTCTTTTTTTTTGAAATACAGCTAGATCAAAAATAAATAGGGTGTTAATATTTAAAAATTAGTGATGTCTGTTTATACAATTAGCAAGAGTAGAATGCAGTTTGCTAGGTAATTTTACAAAGACCCTAATTGCTATATGCTAAAAATGTATTCTTTAAAACAACCAGAGAAATTTCAATCTGTTGTAGATGACATGATGTAAAATAAGGTACACTTGAATTTTGCATGTGCATTCATTTAGTTGTATTTGACAATAAACCAAGCTATCTTTATCGTGTTTGTTAGGTAAAATTGTTATTGCCTTTAATATGTTTTAAATAATCTTTTTTGTATAAATTTCAAAAATCTTTTTTTATTTAAATTTTAATGAGTAGCTTTTTAAAAGCTTATAACTGAGTAAATCCACAACAGGTTAACATACAGTGTATAATTTCACTGGAACTTTTACGAAAGTTTTTATTAATAGGTATAACTTTTTATAGTTATAACTTTTCGCAGTTATAACTTTTTTTAGGTATAACTTTTCTATAACTTTTTCATAACTTTCTTGGGGTATAACTTTTTTGTAACTTTTTCATAACTTTATAATAGGTATAACTTTTTTTAGTTATAACTTTTCCTGGGTATAACTTTTTCCGGGTATAACTTTTTTGTAACTTTTTCATAACTTTTTTTGGGTATAACTTTTTTGTAACTTTTCCACTGTTTATTTGGGTATAACTAAAGTATAACTTTGTAACTATTTTATAACTTTTTGTGTAACTTTTAATAAGTATAACTTTTTGTAGTTATAACTTTTTTATAACTTTTATGTACTTGTTGTATTTATGTTCAATAAAAGGTGAAAAGTTATGAAAAAGTTATAACTTTTTTGTAACTAAGTTATAACTAAATTATACCTCACTTAAAACATGCCATTCCAAACTCCGATAACTTAGTTATAACTTTTTTGTAACTTTTTTTAGTTACAAAAGTTATAACTAAGTTATAACTTTTTTCGGTATGGGTTGTTAAAGATTGAGATTCTGATCCAAAAGTAAGCTGATATTAGGTTAAAGGCATCTGATTGTTTGAAAAATAAAATGAAATTTCCTCTGAGGCTTTATATGAAACATTGAAATAGAATGATGAATATGGGAAAGCATCTTTAAAAAGAGAGGGTCTTTTTTCTTGAAAACTTAGTTATGTTGAGAGAGAAAAAAATGGTGTTTTTCAACAGTCAGGAGAATTCTTGCATCTGTATACAATTTTACACAGCATTTTCTCCACAAATTGATCAGCAATTTCAAGTGCCAACTTGAAAATGTTGGCAGATGCACAAACTTCATTATTTGATTTCAGAGAACTGGGTTTTTATCTTCTTTAGCTTTTTTCATTGATGGAACAAGTTGCTATTTTCAGTGGGTGCAAGTTATAAAATGCTGGAGAAGATCAAACCTGAAGCTTTCACTTCTCTGGTAAAGGGAGTGCTTTCAAAGTTATGCTCATAATATCACTTTCCGATACCTCAGAGTAGTGTTCGAAAAGTTATGCTAGCAATCCTAAACATCTCAACTGTATCTGTCTTACCTTCATAATAAAACATGCGTTTTATGACCAGTATGTCATCTTTGAAACATATACTGCTAGCCTGAATTTTACATATTTTTTACAACACAGATTTGGTAAGATATTGATAGCTGAGATTATTAGCAAAGTTATAAAGTTTGATATCAGGGTTGTTTAGATATATAGCTAGATATCAGGTTGCATGTCAAAAAATTATGATATCTTAATCAGAATGTATCAGTAGGAATGCTGAAGATAGTATAGTTTTGCTCACATGAAATGTTTGACCCAAATTTGTATACATGTGAGGACTGTATTTTGTTTGTTTGATAGTTTATTAGCTCAACTGATTTTTTTTTTTTGAAGTTTTTCTTTTATTTGAGGTATCTTATATTTTTATTTTGATATCTTAAATTATTTTTTTCATGGATCAGTCAAAGTAACCATCATAAAGATGGAGATTTATAGTGATTGATCTTAATACCATGAGCATTGTAGTCCACAGGCCTCTGTTTGTCATTTCTTCATAATTATCCATTGAATTTCATAAAGAAGACACACCTTGCTTAAAACCACATTGATTTGTAAAAAGATGAAAGGCTTTTCACTGCTAGTTGATAATTACTAATGGATTTCATACTGTTGATTTTGATGATTAAATCTAACATCAGTGAGTGAAAATTGATGGATTTAATATTGTTGTCTTGATATTTAAAATGGTTAGGGTTATTCTTATCAGATTATAGATACCAATGATCCAGATGCACTAAACAAGCCCTGCTTTTCTGTACAACTTTACAAGATTTTTTTCAAGAATTTCCAGATGAAATAATTGTTTCCAGGTTGGGGGAAAAAGGAGTTTTTAAAAATGTGTTGATGTTCGCTAGACTTTTGTCTTTCATATTTTTTGTGCATTATAAGTTGCAGCAACTGTTGAGAAGATGGCAAACCCCTGCCAGTGGCTTGTGCTAGTAAATTAAAGCTGTAAATTATTTAGTTCAGAAATGTGAAATTTGCAAAATTTAAGAGGCATATATTAGCAGTTTGTTGAAAGCTTTCTGCAAATTTTTGTCTAAGCTGCAAGATCAACTGTGTTCTTGCACGAAAAATTTAGTTAATGGTAAGATATAGAAAAGGAGGGGATATGAATAAATTTCCAAAATTTTACTAATTTTAAAAGCACATTGGTTAAAAGGGGATTAAATGGGCTACTGAATTTTTGTTCACAAAAATTACTTCATCTTCCTCATTTAGCAGAACAATACTTAGTTTGAAGTGCCAGAAATAAGAGATGAAGGTTCAAAAAGATTTTTGACCGTTAAATTAAGTGTTGAACATTATTTGAATCTTTTAGGATAGGTTACATATGTACTAGTATTCAAAATTTTTATTTTATGGCCAGTAAATCTGGGTATGACCTAGTTTTCATTAACAGGATATATAACTAGAGTTTTATTGTCAATCATTCCATTCTGTTTTGCTTATCATGTGCTAACTGAACAGACCTCTTTCATCTTTGACAATTAAATAGACGGGAGACATAAAATGAAGAAATGGTTACAGTATCTAATCAGTAAGGGTTTTCGTACCAGGATTCAATAAAACCCTGAATGAAATGTTTTATCTTTAAAACTGTTCCTTTGTTGTAGGTACAGTATTGTGAGTTGTAAACAAATGAGAACATATTTTATGCTGGATGTTGTTAATGAGAGATGTACTAAATCTCTCTTCTTCTCTCAAGGAAGACACCTAAAACTAGTGATTAAAGTTTTTTTTTTAACCAGACAAGTAGAACTTGGTTGCATCATGGGTAATAGATTTGTTGCATTGTGGGTCAGATATATTTGGAGCTATAAAAAAGGTTTAGGTGAAAGAATATCCTTTAAAAAATGTTTGCTTGCTCTCTCCCAACTCAAAGTAAAAAAAAAAAAAAAATTTAAAACATTAGTGCAAAATTTAAAAAATGCTATATTTATTGATGAGATAAGAATGAACATTCAGGAATGAATAAACAAAATTGAAGTTTTCTGGAGGTTAAAGAATAAGGTTTTGAGTCCTCTCATTTTTAGCCAGTTTAAGTTGGGAGAGAGCAAACCAACAATTTATGAAAAGTGGCCTTACTTTGAGATTTTTTTTTCTCTGTGAAGAAAAAGTGAAAAGGTAACAGTAAAGAGCTTGAATGATGATCATTATTTGAATAGACAGCTGTTGAAAAAAGGTCCCTCACAAGGGCACATGGCCGTCTGCCAGGTAAGTTCTCCACCAGAATGATTGAATCGGCAGTGAGACTTTTTTTCCTCCTGTCTTGAAGATCTCTTCTAATGCAGAAACTCGTTGAAGCATCCATCATCGGAAGCTACAAGCTGCTGAACACTTTGAAATAAGATCCCCGAAAATACGATGTGAATCTTCTGCCATTGATAAAAAGGATTTTTAAAAAAAATTTTGCAGCAGTTGCGTTACTTTCCATTCATAATAACCAAAGAAACGATTCTCTCTGAAAAGTTTACGTAATGCTTTTAAAAAAAAAAACACGGGGGATAAAATTTGTAAGTTCATGTATATATATTACCTGAAATGTTTTTTGGGGGAAGAAATGATTTAGAATAATGTGGAAAGAACAAATGATTAAGAGTGAGTGTCTTACGATTCTTAGGCAGCTAAGATGCAGGAAACCCAGCATTGAGTGTATTTCTCGTACTGTGAAGATATGGGCCGTCTTACGTTTATTTAGATATTGTTATGTATAGCACTGTGAACCCAATAGATATACCTTGCGTATCTTCTGCAGGTTTGATCATCGTTTTCTATACTGTACTCAGTGGCTTGAAATATCGACAAACATGCTCGGAAATGCATGTGCTTTTGGAAGTATGAAAAAGATGTATGTAATGTATTTTCTGTGGGAAAATGAAACTGCAATATAATTACACAAATAATTACATGTGATCAAAGATTCTGTGGGTGGATTAATGATTTCTTTTGATTTATTGTGTGGAGTAGACTACTTAATTGACAAACATGCCGACAAAAAGCATGTGGTTTATGGATTAATGTGTGCTTTGTTATTAAGATGATATCTTGCATGTATGAGATTGAAACACTCGATAGGACTTAAGTGTAGTGAAAAGGCTTCAAAGATTACGGAGTTAAGAATAGAACCAGTTTTAACTTTTTAAAGATTTTTTTTTGTCATTTGTGATGGAGAAAAAAGTTCAACCATGAGTGACCACAAGGATAAAATTCCGGTAAGTATATTAAGAACTAAAAAAAGTACATAATATTTAAAATAAGTGTATTTTAATTACCTTTGAAAGCAAACGTAGGTGATTTTTGTTCATGGGTATTAATAATTCCATTGATGAAGTAATTGTTATGGCCAAAAATTATAAATTGTTTTAAGTCTTCCTAAGAAGGAATTAGATGACCTTTCTTTAGCTTAAAGTTGGTCATTTCATTTCTCTGTAATATTGAGTAAATTTAACTAATTTATTGATTTTTTTTATCTATTCTTATATTAACCAAAACATAGAGAAAAAGATTTTACAGATCGAGAGAGAAGGAGAGAGAGAGAAAGTGAAGGAGAATCAAGAACAATAGCTACTAGTCGTCCATTGCTAATTGGCAGTAGTTAGCTACAATCTGTTACATGTGTTTTTGTTAGTACATTCTTGGTTGTGTATTATGACTGCAGTGCATTTTTAAGTGGGTGAAAGGCAATTCTGTAGTACTATTGTACTTCTGTCAAGGTCATTTCTAACACAAAGTTGGCATTTGTTGTTTCTGATGTGTAAAAAAAAAAAAGTTCATGTGGTGATATAATCAATGTATTTTTGGTAGATTGGAAGACACAGAATTAAAGTTCTGTGGTTCTGTATGGTTGCCTCTGCCAGATGCAGGATGCTGCTTGACTTTAAAAATAAGCTTTACACAGACTATTGGCATTAAAAGAGTCTCTAGAAAATCTTGAATGGTGAAAAGAAAAAGTGGGTCTGTGTAACATATGTTGAAACCTGCGTTACATAATTGTAAGTTGTCACTTTTCTTTCAATTTGCAGTGATATTATTAAAATTAAAGATATGACAATACAGTGTCATCTGAATAAGTTGACCACCAATACTAACATGTCAGTACAGTGTCATCGGAATAAGTTGACCATCAATACTAACATGTCAATACAGTGTCATCTGAATGTGTTGACCACCAATGAGACTAACATGTCACCAATACACAAGTGTATCTGAATGTGTTGACAAGTGATTTTTCATGTAGAAGTCTTTGAATAATAATAAAAAAACAACTATTGATTTAATTGATAAGTTTATCGAATACAAACGGAAGCAGTAAGACGATATATCAATCGCTATGTAAGTTGAAGTTTACACTCTGAATGTGTTCACTAATTGCATCCATACCATTGCATGGCGTGGATCATGTTTGCCGATTTGGAATAAATCTGATTGAATTACAGATTCACTTGCAAACATTTATGTTGTTGTCAGGTCAGGTTGTGTAGATAAAATTTTGTTTTATATGTGTTTGTCTTTTTTATCAATAACAAGACTAATAAATCAAGCACGTTTAATTTTTTTTCATTTATGTAATAGTTTTCAAGTTGACAGAATAAGATATTCAATGAAAATTTTTTCGGACAAGTGAAGTTGAAGTACAGTGTCACTTGTCTGGACAAGTATGTTAATGTAGAGCCCTGCCAATACTAACATGTCAATACAGTACTGTCATCTAAATAAGTTGACCACCAATACTAACATGTCAGTACAGTGTCATCTGAATAAGTTGACCACCAAGACTAACATGTCAGTACGGTGTCATCTGAATAAGTTGACCACCAATACTAACATGTCAGTACAATGTCATCTGAATAAGTTGACCAACAATACTAACATGTCAAAACAGTGTCATCTGAATAAGTTGACCATCAATACTAACATGTCAATACAGTGTCATCTGAATCTGTTGAGCACTGAGACTAACATGTCAATACAGTGTCATCTGAATGTGTTGACCACCAAAAGTAACATGTCAAAACTTTGTCATCTGAATGTTTTGACCACTAAGACTAACATGTCAATACAGTGTCATCTGAATGTGTTGACCACCAATACTAACATGTCAATACAGTGTCATCTGAATGTGTTGACCACCAATACTAACATGACAATACAGTGTCATCTGAATATGTTGACCACTGAGATAGGGACACATAATTTGAAAATGCTAGCTTGTTGGTATAATATCTTCAATATGTTGGTCACTAATGTAAAGATTCAACATTTAAAGATGTTGACATAGCTAGCATGGAACAATGTTGAATTGATTTAAACATTCATCTAGTATCTTAATTCAGCATGTAAAATGGAATCCTAGAATGTTTATCAGACATTTTCAGAGTAATATCCTTAGAACTTAAATTAATTTGTTACCTTTTTAGATCTAAATCTTTCAGTTTTCTTTTCATCATTGAATTATAACTTGACTTAATTTAAAAGTTTTTCCAAAAAATTGTTAAAAAGGAAAAATGGCTGATAAACATGTGTTTAAAACTTTTGAAAGTTGCTGGAAAAAACATCAGTTTATGCCACTTTGTAAACACCAACTTTCAATGCTGAACAACCACATGTAATGCACTTGTAAGTTAAATCTTAAGACTTCTGAAGATGCAGCTCTTGAATATAATACAAGTCTGCAATCATGGGCAGCTCTCTGGCTGCACATTTTATGAACATAAATCCCATGGTTCCTGCAAAATCTCAATCAATATTAACAGAGATTGGGGGCTTTGATCATTTTTTTGTTTGTGTGGATTTTATGAAGTTGTAACAATGATATCTTGCCCTTCCTTTTACAACTGAAACCTTTTGATGTCTACAGGGCAAATTGTCAGGTCAACATGTGGCCATTAGGATCAATATGTTTTGTTATTTTGACCCTCTTTAATGTACTTGTGGTCCAATCTGCTGATAAGTTACTGTGTTTGTCTGCCGTATTTTATCAGATACATGGAAATGATTTTTATTGATATCCAAAGAATCTATTTTTTGTTATTTATTCATTTAAAAGTCAAATTTTGTGGTTATAGTGTATATTAAAATGTTCTTTTCCGGGATGGTTTACTTTGATATCATTTAAGTTCTTCAGAAAGATGAATGAAAGAAACTAAATGATTTGTCAGATTCTAAGATTACATCAGATTGAAGTAGTTTCCTTGGGAGATTGATATTATATGTCTGTATGTCTGTAAGATTTGCAAGATATCCATGATACTGAGCAGATCTCTTTTGTGGCAATTTTGAGTTGTCTCCCTTTCTACACTAAGCTTACAAAAGATTTTGACAGTGCTGAATGGCCTTGTAAAACTCCACACTGAATTCATACTTTATCTGTCTCACTGTTTTACCAGCAGTCTCAATACACTGGATAATTAAACAAATCAGACATGTGAAAATAATTTCTTGAAGTTTGTGATTTTAAAAAAATTGAATGGAAATGTAAAATATTAGATTTTTTTTAAGTGTTCAGAAATAAAACACACACGCAGAAAGAAATAAAGTGGCCTAATTATGGAAATTGTAGCATGATCACACGCATTAAGTGGATATTCAACATCGTCCACTTAACTGCTTAAATATATTACTTCCTCTCGGTACCACTAAGTGTAGTAATCATATATTATATTAATTTTAACCAATGCGTAAATGAAAGCATGTTTTGCGAGAAAAACCTGGACAGCCTTTTTTTCTGAGAAATCACAAAATTTTGTCCTAATTACAGAAAATCGATTGTTTAGTTCTCCAGGGTGCAAATTTGATCCTGTTCAAAAGGTTTATAGCTTCATTTCTTACAATTATTTTCAATCTTTTTGGTCCACTTGAACGTAGAAAGCACTGACCAACCCCCAAACTGTTTTAGATAAGATGAACTCTGTCTAGAGCATCTCCTTGTCATTAATCACAGAGGGAGAACTGCTGTAATGTTAATGGAATCTCTCATCTGGTTCAGGGGCAAGCAAGGACAGTACGGCTTGTGCATTCAAAGGGCAATAACTCTTACTTTGACTTCCTTAAGCTGTCATCATTTGTAATGTGTGTTTTCTTTGATTAATGAAATGTAGCAGAAAGTTTTTTTAACAGTTGACAATTATTCATAGTTTGTCAGATGGCTGAAATCTTGAAAAATGCACCGTAACTGATGGCGTAAGCTAAATTGGTTTTATGACTTTATGTTTGAAAGTCTTTTGTTTTTGAAGTAGGATCTTTCTTTTGAAATCTGGTTGATGAAAAAATTTTTATCATAAGGAACATACACCCCCCCCCCTCCCCCCCCAAAAAAAACTGCAGGTCTGTAGCTTGCTGGTCTAAAACAAATGGGATGATCAACAACAAAAAATTAAAGTACAAATCCATCCACAGGAAAGGGTGTTCATATACTAAAAAATGTGCCTGTATTTTAATCTTCTTTATCTCTCAAAATACTACCAACCATGTTAATATCACATATTCTATTACTACTTTACAGTCAGTAGAGTACGTGCTGCATTGCATGATCAGTCCTGTGTTCAAATTACGAGGACCTTATATAGGTACAGTGCCAAAAGTATGTCTGAAAAATCCTATTATGTTTATTCCTAAATATTATGCAATCGCTTTTTTGTTTAAATCATCCCCAAAACCGCGTTCAAAGTTTACCGTGATGTCATGTTTGACAAAAGGTAGACTGCCGAATATTACGGACTGTAAACAAGATGGGTAGAAAAGCAAAAGAACTGTCACTAGAGATAAAACAGCTGATTATAAATTTGAAAGAAAACGGACATAAAGTAAGTGAGATCTGAATTTCTTTCTACATGTAGATCAATTTTGAAAACGTTTCTTTGTGGACTTTGACGTCCCAGGAAAGTGTCAAAACGTGGTGAAGTAAGATTACTTCGTATGGTTAGGAAGAACAGGGGAAGCGTTTTGAAGGATATAACAACTGATTTTAATGATGGAAATTATTGTGAACCTATTAGTGAACGGACAGTCAAGCGGATTTTACATAATAACAAAATTTACAGAAGAGTAGTGGAAAACGTATGGTTGTCAAAGAAGTAAATAGAAAGAAACGTTTAGCATGGTGTTTACTCAAACGAAGATGGACTGTTGAACAAAACTGGAAACCTATCATATTTAGTGATGAATCTCAAGTGGTTATAGGGCAAAATAATCGTGTGTATGCCCGATTTCAAAACCCAAAGTTTCCGTATGATATGATGTCAGCTGGTATGGTCATCTCTCTATATATAAGGTAATATAATGCCGAAAATATATAAATATCATTGACAACCACCTGTGGCCTGTTATTGTACATTTCCCTGCAAACAACTACGTTTTTCACAAATCATTACTTTCTCAATAAAACAATTTATACAATCGTGATTAATAAAATGGACACTATCCAAAATTTTTGCTATTTATTTTACACACTTGGCCAGCAAAACCTTTATAAATCTGCATCATGAACATATACACACTTTTGTATGTATGCAATTAACATACACTTTGATTTGTAGTTTTCTGGTCATCCATCCAATTTTTTTTTCAGACCAGTAAGTGAGTACAGAGTTGTAGCTTTACTTTATCTGCTGTATCCATTGTCCAATTAAAGTGATCATTGCACTCACTCCACCTATTGTTTTAGCTCACTGAGCCAATTGCTCAAGCTTTGAATTTGTCTCTTCTCTGTCATTATAAACTTTTACAGTTTCCTATTTTTCTTGAGATCTGCTGGGCCAGTTTCAATTAAACTTGGCAAGGAGCATTCTTAGGTGAAGGAGATTCAAGTTTGTTGTTAAGGCCTCTTGTTTTAGATGTTTCAGGACTGCTTTTGAGATCTGAGAGATTCTTGCATTGAATTTAATTCCCAAGACTACAAATTACAATAGAGAAGTAAAAGGATCAGATAGAGATGTCAGATACCCACTTACTGGTTTCCATATGAGAGACAGGCCCGGTGCTTCTGTTTTGTTTGATAGAATCTAATGGTTTTGACTTGTGACATCTTTATACACACAGCCATATGCCACTGGTAAACAGAGTCCCCAGCTATCGATTTTCAGATGCCCCGAAGGAGGATGTGAAATTTACTATGAAATTGATTGTTTGTTTTTGACTGCGTTCACTTGTCCGATTGAGGCAGTCCTTGAAAACTTCCATTAATCCAGTTATTTTTTTTTAATATCACATTTCTTTGATTTGATAAATCAATCAAGTCTCAATTATTTTCACTGAGAAAAATTTTATAAGAAATTATTTTGGGGAAAAATCAGTGAATTTTGAATACATGAAAAAATCAATGTTGATATGTGACTTTTCATTAACGGAAGCAAAAAAAATTATTACAATGTAATGGCTGGTTAATTATGATGTTTAGTCATCCTGAACCAAGCCACGATACCTGGCCTAGGAAATGTACCATCAAACAACGTAGCCTTTTGATCTGCTAATATCCCGTAATAATTGTAGGGATTTTATGATGAGCAATCTACTGTGGTGACCAGATTTTTCTAATTTTCCAGTGTTTTTCGACAGATATTAATAATGTGAAGTAATTAAATCTCTCGTACAGATGCCCTGCTACCGAAAAGGCCCACCTATAGTGAGCATTATTCTGTTTCCTGGTGAACATCTGAAGTTTTTATACTCACCAGATAAAAAAGAAGCAAAAGTTTCTTCTCTCATTAAGTGCTCTTAATGAATTACGAGTTGTGAGTCTCGAATCTCCTTGTATGTATTATACCTCTGAATCATTGATATCATTCAAAAGAGCCGAAAATCCAAGATAAAAAACTTTCAGTGCATAAATTATTGAAAAGTGAAAAAAAAAGATCTATCACTTTTATGTGGTCTGATATCGGAGCTACTAACGATTGTGTAGAGAAGCGACATTAGAGCTGTGTTATAGAGAGACCCAACATTTAAATAATTCTTGGAGAAATTGGCATGTAGAAGTCAGACTCATTTATGTCAGATGGGAAACATTGTGCATATTCATTAAGGGTCCTCCGGCATGGAATGGTGGCAATGGTTCTTATAGACACATCAGTGATCAGCAGTCTGTCTGAAGAATCCAGTGACATATCGCAGTTGCATCTTGTTCATCAGATTTAGAAATATTGACAAATTATTTTTTTACCAGAACGTACCATTCTCGTTTCATTCTAATGTGATTGGATGATTGTCAAATTTTGCCGGCATTTTTCAGTTTTGTGATGAGGCTTCTCAGAAAAGATTACATTTTTCTTCTGTATAAAATCTAACTCTGGCGTCTTCAGTTCTGAAATCTATACTGGCATTGTCTGTGGATTATGTATGTGTATTTAAGCCGTAGAGTATGATGCTGCCTTGTGGAAGTTAGACATTTTAATTAATTTACTAGAAGAGAAGGCTGCAAGTGTCTCTCCAGAATTGAATTAGCAGTGCTGTAATATTTGGGAATTATTGAGAAATGGGATCGTCTTCAAGTCACCCTGTTCAATCTGAACACGGCGAACAGTTTAATACATTTTTTAATGAAAAATTCAAAATTAAGGTTTGTATGTTTAGAAATGTGTCTTAATATGTGGATTATCTTGTAATGATAAAAATGCACATGCAAATAATATTTTGATAAATACTGCATGTAGATTCATTATTTGCTGAAGTACTTTAGCGGCTTTGTGAAAAGATGCAAAGATGATAAATCCAAAGATTATAAATTTGCGATTGTAATTGCTTGATCTCATTATTTAATTTACAAGAGAAAAAAAAAACAAAATGAGCACTAGTCTTGCATTTCTATTTTGCAAAAGGTGTTTCTTGTCTAATTTAAGTATTGATTTCTAGCCTACATTTAGGAATTGAGTACAGTTTAATGTGGGAATCAAAACTAATTTCCCTGACATTTCTAAATCAAGAGTTCAAAAATGAAATGGTGCCTCTTTTACATGAAAGATGCCTTTGTCCAGTTAGAGGTTACTATGAACACATAAAAGCATGGACTTCTTCAAATACCTTTGTTTCAGCAGCTTGAGTTGATTATTGTCTTGTGTCTTTTTACAGATATACACAGACTGGGCTAACCATTACTTAGAGAAAGCCAAAAACAAGCACACCATTAGTGACCTACAACAGGATGTGTCAGATGGGGTCCTGCTAGCAGAGGTCATCGAGGCTGTCAGTAAGTATAGCCAGTGATGAATTCCTCCAAGTCAAAGTTCTGATGTCCTTCTGAATTCAGATGCTGTAGATTTCAGTAATGGCAGCTGAATTAAGAAACTTGCCATTGTTTGAAACTGAAAATTCACTGAAATTAAAATAGATCTATTTTTTGCGATGTTAGCTAAATCCTAAGTCCAGCAAATAAAGTTCCTGGTCAAATTGTTGGCATGCCTTTGAGCAAGCAAAACAATTTTATATCTGCCAAAGAAACCTGCTTTATAGGGTATGCTAAATTTTAGGCCTATACTGAAATCTGCCCTTTAGGATTGACCTGCAATTGTCACAAAGTCCAGTTTGATTTTTTGAAGTTGAAATAAAATTAAATGCAAGATAGGTATGAATTTCAAAAACAGAAAAAACAAGATATCAATGAGTGATATGGGAACCTAACAATTGGGTTCACTTTAATATTTTGATTGCAAAAAAAAAACACTAGTACATGTAATCCACGGCCGTTTGAACCTAAAATGCTTAGAGTTGCTAGTTCATTAGCCATCATCAGAAGGAACCATCCAGATTTTGTGATATATGATCAAAGCTTGCTACTGGGTGTCCCACAACATTTAGTCATTCTTAATAGCCAGAGAATAACATAGTAACCTATAACATGAGTTGTGTCTTTTATTTGATGATTGCTACATCACGTCTCAAGATGTTAGCATAATACAAGAAACTTTCCATGAATAAAATGGACATTTCTCAAGCTATCTAAAAATTTAAATGAGTAATGTATATAGGCCAATAATCTATTTACCCAAGTTTAATAAAACCTATATATAACTTAAGTAAGGCATCAATCCAAAAGACATATATAAGTATATAGATGGCAGCTGTAGTATTGTTAAATGCACATTAGAATATTACATTTTGAGCTAAGTATTATGCTGTGCAGTATTGCTTGGAAGCTAGTACATGGATTTGTTAATAGTTCATATTTGATATTTGATATTTTTATGGCAGTACAGATATACATCTAGCTAGTATTGCATACAATATTGATCCTCCATAACAAATGAAGCTTTTAGTCTTGTGTCATAAAACTTGTCTGGCAAAGTGCAGAACTCTAATCCCAGCACTGTTCATATGGGACTCCTACTGCAAGACTGTGTACAATATACCAGAAAGTAAAATTCCTCAGACTTTGCTTACCAAGCATATATATGTATTTATACCTAGAAATTCTCTGTCTCTTAAATTCTTTATGGCTGATAAAACCATGTAAATCAATACTGCTTTACCAAAACAAACAGGTTGTTTTATAAGCTAGTTAATGGTCAAAAAATACACATGCAGGCAATGTACATATATCCTGATGTGTATTTCTGATAATTATCCAGCAGTACATGGTCTTTAGCGAGATATCAGAGGCTCAGTTCAAATAGCAGGCACGGCCCCATGCCACGAGTCAGACAATCACAATCTGTCCAGGTACCAGGGGGTACATATGTATTGTGATAAGATTTCCTGTAGACAAGAGTTTTTTCTCCTGTGTCAGAACTTCATTACCAGATAGGAAAAGTGTAATGATGAGCCAATAATGAAGAAAAGATAATAAAAGGTTTCAGCAGGCAGGGGAATTATTAAAGAGTTTGTAAATTAAATTTCCTCTCGGTCAAATCTAGAAGAAGCGATATACAGACTCAAGCAATCAAGTAATTCATTGCATGAACACTCAACATGCTCAAGTGTGTTTTGTTGCTTGAATCTGTTGATTTCTGTAAAATGCAACCATATAGTAAATGTATTACAATGTATTAATTAATTGTATAAGATAATTTGAAGTGTTCTCTCATTATTCATATTTCTTGTTAAAAATGGTTTTGAATTCAAATGTATCTATCTTTCACTTTCAAGAGGTTGTAGAAATGTCCCTGTAGTGCTGAATTATTTGATGCAGTCATGACATTAATCATTGTAATAAAGATAGTGTCTCAATGCTGATTAAGATGTCTGCAAATATTGTTTATTCCATTTATCTATCAAATATGTGGCACTTCTCATATAAGAGAATACATTAATTAAATGTGCATTTCTGTGCAGTTTAAGTTAGTATTTATTTTGGATGAAAAGAAATGGACTCTTAATGCATAAAAAAAGATTTATTTTAAAGACGTGCACCATTCCGCCCTTGTCAGGCTTGTGTTCACTATTGGTGCAATTAATATTTCCAAAGAGGATTGATTCACACTTGTTAGACAATTTAAATTGTGCAGATTATGCACTTGATATGTTTTCTCCCACAAAGGCTTTAGAAAGAGATATTGACAATATGTTGACACATGTCACAGTTATGTTCTTATTATTTCCAGTAGAAGAATTAAATTCATGCATTAACAAAGGAAATTGGATTTTTTCTTTGTCAAATATAGAAAGCATGTGAATTTGAAACCTAAAATTATGAACAAATTGATGATTATTGATTGTCATTTTATGGAACAGATTTTTGAATTGCAATATGCATTTATAAATCTGATAGTTCTAATGCATTTTCATTTTACTCTTTTCAGCTAATGACAAAATCAAAGACATTAAGTCCAAACCAAAGAGTACTGCTCAAATGGTAAGTCAATATTTTGATGAAAATGGGCTGCATCCTGAAGATGCAGAGTATCAATTCTTCAAAATTAAAACCTGAAAATAAGTGCATGTTAATGAATGACAAAATACAGAGAAAAAGAATCTCTCTTATGAAGGACCCATTTTATAGATTATTACTTCACGTTTGACAAATTGGTGCCTGCACCAGGATTATAAGAGTCACATTTCTCTCTATGGTGACCTTGTTTTTAACACTACAATAAAACTTGTTTATAAATAAGTATGTCATAGAGGAATTTTGAATTCTGCTTTAAGTGGGTTAATCGTTTAACATATAACAGAGTTTTACTATATATGACTGGCATTGATGCCAATTAAGTTACACAAAAGTCTTGTTGAATTTTTTTTTTTATACAAACTGATTAGGCTTCTGTGTTCTGTATGTTCTTTGTACCAGATGTTGGTTTCCTGATTGAAAGTAAGACTGTTCCCCCTGCTACACCTATGGGTTGTAGGGTTATCTACAACATGTCAGAAACTCTAACCACCTAACAGATGCTTTTTCAATATTGACCATTAGCTTGGAATAAAAGAATATATCATTCCTCTGAAACAAAGGATGCTTTTTTTCTGTCAAATTGAAAGTAAACTGTGATGTATATTCAGATTATCATTATTAGTATGGTCATATTGTTTGATGATGGGCTCTTCTCATGCAATAGCATCATTTGTTCAAAAACTGTTCTGTGTTTATGTCAGTAAAGTATCTTTGCTTTTCAAAACCTACAATAAAGATTTATTTTGATGGACATAAGAAAGATTAAAATTATAATGGCAAGGCTACAAATTCTAGCAAGACAATAAAACATCTGTTTGTCTGTTAAAATAAACAACCCCCTGATTGATACATAGAAAGGAGTCATTGCTGGTCAGTGATTCACTTCTGACAGAAAACAAATTCCTAAACAAATGGCAGACATTTCTAATGAGTCCTGACAGCTCTATAACATTTAATTATGATTTTCTGATTGGGGTTCATCAGTGGATCAGGAGTTGTTTCCTTTTTCAGTTCTTTGTTTGCAGACCCAAAGTTTAGGGTTATGATTGTTTCAAGCTGTCTTTTATTCTAAAATTCATCATAGTAAAAGCAAGGGAAAATTGTTTGTTGAATCAAGATTAAAACCAACAATATTCAAGCTCAAATGTCCATTAAACAATACAGAATATGAAGCAGAGCAGACACAGACCTCTAAATCATGGAAACATAAAACAGAGATAGGATCAGGTGCCATGGAGGAGTGAGCATCCCCTGTCAACCGGTCACACCCACTGTGTGACCCTGTCATGATCAGGAAATATAAGATAAATCTTGCAACAATTCACTGTGTAAATAATGACCTAACAATTGGTATTAAAAGTCAGTAGGCATTTAAAGAACATTGAAGAGAATAATGTTGCTGTAATTAAGGGGAAAATGGCAAATGCAATTGCTATATTTTTTTGTAACTAATAAATGACTAATGACATGAACCAAAAAATGAATGCAAAATGGAGACGGGATAACTTGGAATCTCCTAAGCATTATGGAATCTCACAATAAGAATTTTTTGTTCTTCATAAGTTTTGTCCCATGTTGTGAGATGCATTAAGAAATTCTTTAAGTTGTATGTCTCCATTTACAATCTGTTTAATTGAATTAGTTACAGATGTAGCGAAAATTGGGTTTCAGGGGAAAATTGAAAGAGTCATTCATATTTGATAATGTTATTTAAAAAAATCTTTACTGAAGCTTGCATTGAACAAAAAGATAAAAAAAAGTTCACATAAAGTTCATGATTAATAATTGATTGTTTAAAAAATGTTACATGGATAAAATCTAAATGATATGAATTATAGATCTGTGTTCTGTTATCTCAGAAAATGGATTTCATAGTTGTTTTTTTTTTTTTTTTTTTTGGGGGGGGGGGTGGGGGAGGTGTTTTTTGTTCATAAATTGTGTTTTTTTACACTGTCAATATCAAACTAATATGCAAAAAAATTAAAAATGGAAATTTGCCATTTTTTAACATTATTGATTTTTCTACATTTACTCTATTAAAAGAAGATTTTATCTGTTTTTCAAAATCACATCAAACATCTGTTGTATCCAATAATATTTTCTGGCACAAGACACCATAATATTATAAAAATTCATATTGATTTTATCAAAGTCCCAGATCTGCCTCCTCGGGGGTAAATGAAGATGGAACAGCTCAGGAGATCTGCATAATGAAGTAAACAAAAGCACACACATGTTTAGATGGAGGGGAGTTTGTATCGGTGGAATAATCCGGCAGCAGCTGTAACGTCCATGTTTTACACTTCACTGAGTTTTCTCTCCCCCATTTTGCCGTTTTAATGTCCAATTACTCCTCTCACTTTCAGAGAGAAATTTGGGGGCTCTCTTTATGTGTTTGCTTGTATAGCTCAGATTTTCTTTTAAACTGTTAATGACAATCTTTTCTATGTTCATTAAAGATGTTGACTTTTATGGAGGATTTATAAATAGTGACTGTCATTGTCTATTTTACCAAGGTAAGCCCTTTTTGTGTCATCCGAAATATAGGGCTTTATAATGTATGTAGGCATCTGATATCCAGGTTTTCTGGTGATAGTTTGCAGTTTAAGATAGATAATCATTATATTATAGTATTTTAAACTCTCACATTTGTTTGGAAGCTAATTTAATTCAGGCTACTGGATCACTCTCTTATTGCATAGCATGTTGTGCATGTTCAGGGTGACAAGGTGTTGATGTGCACATTGCATGCAGGATATACATGTATGCTTCTGGATAAAGTATATTTATGACAAATGCAGAATCCCTTTTTCTTCTGTTAGAAAAATATACAATAAAAGGCTTAAATTAGGCATACATCTGTTATGTTTTCAAGTTGAGAAACTGTTCAAACTTTCTTAGGAATGAAAGTGGAATAATGTTTTAATATATATGTTGATGCAACCATTACTAGAAAGTGGTGTTTGTCCAAAAGCTTGTCAAATACTTATTCTGAAACACAATGGGGACCAGTTTATTTCATAAACCAAAGTTCACGGCCTTAATGTGTCACCTCTGCTCAAAGCAGACTGGACAGAAATATTGGTATTCTCACAGGACCTCTTTAGTTTGCTTTAGAAATTTCATGGGGATGTCTGTAGCTTGTCTGCCAAACAACATTTAAAGACCACCAGGGAATTGTTGTCTCCAACTGTCACCAATTAATATTCTAGTACATTTTGTCTGAACTTTGGAGGGGGGAAGTTAGCTTGTTTTCAAGACAAATTTGTCCGTGTTTGTCACAATTTGTAACACAAGGGTTGAATAGTTGGGAAGTAAATTTAATTGGATTCATATAATTAATTTTCAGTTCCTTGTAATCGATTTGTTTACATTACCAGGAATAAACTCTCTTTTAAGCCAACTTAAGGGAGGAAAGAGCTGGCATATTGAAGCTTATATTTGACCAAACATTATTTAGGAACTTGAAAGAAATTTATAGGATGCAGAATGGAGCAATTTAGGTAGACTTTCTTCTTTTGAATAGTGTTTATTTCGCTCATTATATCCATGTGGCAGGTGTTTCAAATTAGAATTAGGAATCTGAAAGAGAGTATGCTTAGATATACTGTGTAAAACATTGTAGTTAGCAAGGTCTTTAGTCAAGATGAAGATTTTGTCGGTGCTTGTATATGCACATAAGCTAATCATAGCGACTTTGAAGCAAGGTGAATGTATGTGTTGGTATACATTCTCTAGATCTTTGATATCATTTCAAAAAGAGCAAAAAATGAAACGTTAATTGTTACAAGTTTTATTTTTATGAGAGAAATAACTCTTCGGATTATAATAATGTTTTTTTAATTTTCCCACTTCTAATATGTGAAAAAGATGAAGATGCCAACAGTGATTGATTTCAAAATTCTACAAAAAATACATATTTATGAATAGGGCATAAAGCATGGACTCTTGGAATTTCCAGATGTGGGATAGGGTGCCTAGGAGGAGTAAGCACCCCTTGTAGGAATGGTTATACATATAAACAGTGAGCCCTGTGTATTGATCAGATAGATGTAAATGAATAGTGGTCTCCCTGCAACTGAAGGCAGTTCAAACAATCACCTAGTTAGATACAAAAAGTTTTTAATTTAAAATTTTCAAGAAATTTATATATTGATTCAGTGTAAGATTTTCACAATTGTGTAAAAATATAATTACAGTTATTGGATTTTGAGTGTAGCTAACTCCACATAGAGTGCCTTTAAAAAATGGCTGAGCTAGAAGACTTGCAGACATTGACTAAAAATGAAACAAAACGGCAAGGTTATTGACTTTAAAAATTTGGGTAAAATATATGGTAGCAATCTTTTATCAACTTGTTTTCTCAATTTGTCATCCATTTCTTGAAATTTGGGAGGTCCTAAGTTTCACACATCCATCACTTGCATTGACATTTTTGTAACAGAAACTTATAATAAATGATAAAATTCCCCCCACTTCTGTCTCTTTAGAAGCACCACTTGACTTGGGGATATAAATTGTTTAAGATGCAGTGGAAGATTAACTGAGATTTATACTGGGTTAACAAGATCAGATGGAGGATATTTTATGAAAAATGAGGCTTCCATGAGTTTTTTGGTTGACCTGAAATTAATAATCTATTGAAACTTAGATATGAAAAAGATGCTTGTGCATACTCCTTTATTGTTGAAATCTTTAGCCAAGACTTATGTTTATTCAGAGAATCTATAGTCAAGCCTATGAAAATGTTTTTTCAGATATAGAGCAATTTTAAAAGATGCATCAAAAGTATTTCTTGCTTTTGTTCAAAAACCTTATTGCATGCAGTGTCTTATTGACCTTAGTAGGACCTCATTAACATTGATATTGGGGGAATGAAAATTGATTTTGATAGAATTTAGATTAAACTTGTTATATATGGATAATCTGAGCTAGCCTGCCTATATATTTATCATTGAACCACCTGCAAGCATTATTTTTTGGCTGTATGGATTTTGTTTCCAGACAGTTTAAATCATTACTATAGTTCTTTTGCAAAACTTCAAGAGAGGACTTCAATAACTTGCAATTTATAATTTTCATATAAAAAGAACAGCGATTAAGGAGAGGGTCTTGTTTCTTTTGTAAACAACAATTGATGTTAATTACTTCTTGAAATTATAGATTTCCCATTAATAATAATCAATATCCTATAGATAGACCTTGATCAATATTTGCTGAAATAGCATGCTGGTTCCCAAATCTTTTGATGCCATCCCCCAAGGGGCAGTCTGATTTAAGGGTTGCTTGTAAACAAATGAGGTCACTGACTTTAATCTTATGCCCCTGGGTTCCCCTGGGGGTCATCTCTGACCCTGAGGTATCCTTATTGATACTTTGCACTACCATGTTGCATGCTGCAGATGACTTTGATCTATCAGGCACAAACTCCTTGGACCTGATATTTCTGCAATAAAAGATCATCAAATAGTCATTTAACACTTTGTAATGTATATACCTTAAGTCCATTAAATAGCAGTTTAATCAGGAGCAGAACTGATAGTTTCATTGACTGCCGCTAAGTTGCCAACACATGCCGGTTTTTCACGGGCTTGCTAGTGTTTACAAGCTTGTGTTATAAGCCTCTTTGACACCACCCCCTTCCTGACTCCTGTTTGTGGGCTACTGTTGCCTGCAGCTTCACTGTTATACTAGCTAGTGTGTGTCTGTGAGACAAGCTGGAGGGTTTATGTACTTTCACTGGGCCACTGTATTTTATAGTGTTTGGATATATATTATCCTGAGGACTTTTTATGACAGGTAAAGTTTGTATTGATTTAGTTTTCAAAGTTTCTAGTGATGCTGGATAGATCATGGCCTGAAATTTTCAATTTTTGGGAGTTTTATTTTCACAACTTGATTAAACACATAATTACTTCTTATTTCATGATTGACCTTGACCATAGGAATTGAGATAGCAGGGGACTTTAGAAAAGTAGAAGGGGGTTCTGGGTTCCTCCCCTATGAGGAGTAATATCAGACTATTTGGGGAATATGTCATCAAGGTTGGAAAATCAAACTGGGAAATCCCCCCCCCCACCCCCACCCCACTAGGTCTTACGGACAACCCTGATTATTTATTAAACATATAGAATATATATTTATGTTTTTCTAGGTAGATTCTGTGAATTTATTTTATATTAAGCCCATAAAAGTGTTGATTCTATTGTATTTTTAAATTATGAAAATATGAAGTATGTGCATGAGCACAAATTTACTGACACACCAACAAAAATAGGAATCTTTCCTGAACTCTTATAAAGGAGAAATATTACTACGTAATTTTTATGATATTTAGTGATTCATGGCATAACAATGGCAATTACAAGTAATACACAGCATGGCTCCATCCATTGAACAGACCCTGGAATGGTGAGTTCCACCTCCAAACCTTAATTGACAAACTTTGTAATTTCTTACAGAATGTGTCTCTCTTGCTTGTTAGGTTTGGGAAGGCCAAAAAAAAGGATTACCTGTAAATTGTTGTTTAGAGGGGATGGGGGGAAAATGATGTAAGCTTGGTGATGCTTGTAGGAACAGCTGGGAATTAAGAGGCTTGCTGGCAGTGTAGCAGTGCAAACTGCTTTCACTTGACCACATTTGATTACACTCCAGGGTTTTTCCTCCCCATTTAATGTGCATTTGGAGCAGTTGGCTGAGGTTTTTGGGGCTCTTTGAAGTTTTGACTTAATTGTTTTGCAGTCTGTGGTTGTAAGCTATGTCTAATAAATGCATGAAATGTACTCACTTTATCTGTAGTGTGAATTTGTTAAGAATAAAGCCAGTGTTTTAGATTGGCTTATTTTAGCAGTATTTGCCAAGTTTTGAAGACAATAATTGAAAAGGTACAACAAGGGGAAAGCAATCATGCTCTTAATGGATTCAATTGAACGCTTACAATTTCATTTCCTGTTGTTTAAAACTGTTTACAACATAAGCTAATCTGTTTAAAACAAATTAATTTTATAATCATTCCTTTCACTTAACTATAAATATGTTTATTTCTGTATATCAGAGTAGTGACTTTGTGCTCATCTGTTAGCCATTTCCACATGATAAGAAAATTCATCATCATATGACTATTAATAATTTTGCTCACCTGAATTTTTGTCATTTGAATCTTTTAGTGAGAACTGTATGGTACATATTTTTAATTTGCCAAGTATAATCAAGTTGAGATTGATATTTTCATTTATGTAAAAATACAGCATCATGATCATTCTATGCAAATACAGCAAAACTGGGTTCTAACGAAGTCACAGGGACCTATGAAATTACTTCTCTGTATCTGTAATTCGTTATAACTGTATGAGAAATTCATTTAATTTGATATAGCAAGGGATCCAAGATGACTTCGCTGTATTCGTAAATTCGCAATATCCATGTTTGTACTAAACGAGTTTTGCTGTAATCTCAAATTTAAGAACTTGATATTTGCAAGAAAAAGACCATATATTACATTGTTCATGATTTTGTTGCATGTAATTTGGTTAAGCATTCATGATTTACTATAGGTTGGGATTATGTGGCATGCAAACATTTTAATCCTTTTTTATCCACCACCAACATTTTTTTGTTGAGGATGGCAATACATTAGGTGGGGCCAATGTCTTATTGACAGGTGCTTGAATACATGTCACCTTGGGCATTGTCGTCAAATGGATCTGTTTCCTGAATGGGGTGATAGGGATTAAATAGATTAAATGCATTAGGGTTGAAGCAGGTACAGAATGGTAGCATTGAGTTTCTAGAGTTTTTGTCTTGTTTCAAGGATTTTTAAAATGAGCTAATTTTATCATTCGGCAGGGATTTTATTGCCTTGAGAAGTGAAAGGATTTTTTGTCTGTGCTAAATACTGGAAAAAGAGTTGCAAAGGTTTTCATTATTTCCAATCTCGTTGGAAGATAACTGCAGGGACGTTTAATAAACTGTAGGTTTAGCTGATCTTGATAAAAACAAAACAAATGTAGCTATAGGAAGCTTATTACAGGAAGGGTGATGAATAAACAAGACAGTACCAGGCATAAACTGTTAGGAGAGCTGCCCAAACAATCAGGTGGGACATAGATTTCAGCCTCATTACTCAACATCTGCATCTCATTGCTGAGTGATTTAGGGGGGCCCTTGACTCTCAGTCTGAATGTCCACTCAGCTGCAACTCATTGCTGTGTGTGATTTAGGAGTCCTTGACTCTGTGGTCCGATTGTCCACTCAGATGCATCCTCATTGCTCTATGGTGATTTAGGAGTCCTTGGCTCTAAGGTCTGGCTGTCTACTCAGCTGTTTGTCAAATCTGACAGTTAGCCAGGCACTGTCTTGTGCTCTACACAATTCAGCTGCACACAATGACCTGACAAGGACACCATCTTAAATCATTGTCCTGTTTGCCTTGCTGCCTCCCTTGGAGTGGGTGATGTATGGTCCATTAGGCAATGAGGGAAGACATGAATATGCAGATGATGATTATTGGCCGGAGGTTAATGGTTCTTGTAAAGGAAAGAAATGTGTGGTGGACCATGTTCTCCAGGAAGAGAAGAGTTTGGAAGGGCTCAGACACAATTAGCAGTTAAATTGTCAATTACAGAAACAGCTGAGAAAGTGCCACATTGGTTCTAGCAAAAGAAGATAGGATGAGAGAGCCCTGTGTAGAATTGAAATGTGAAAGACAGAAAAAAAATATGCAAGCACACATTATGGGCATCATTTAATTAGGACTTCATTATGTATTGCTGTGTTCTTTTAATAAAAATCTTGCATGCACATCATTAGGAAACATGTCATGTTGAAAGTACTTTAGTCAAATTAGAGTCCCTCTGTTTTCAGCAACTAAATTTACTACAAGATTTACCAGCAAGCATTGTCTGCCATGAAAGGGGGAGTCGGTGATTCACTCAATTATTAAATTTGTAGCTATCTCTTGCCAGACAAAAAGTGCTTCATAACAGTTAGATTGTTTGTCTACAATAGAATATTTGCTCTCTGGAGTCTCGCTAGAGAATGGTGCAATGTCGCTGTGACACGCAGAGCTCATTGAAGCTGTGATTATCAGTACCATTAGTAGTAAATTCTGGGTAATCAGTATTGAGTGGTAACACATCAAACACAGCCGACCATACAGTCATTGAAATGATTTGTAAAACTTAATTATCATTTATGATCTATTGTTTGCTATTTTTAGTTCCTATATTGATAATTTTATATATCTTGATTTTTATAAACGATATTTTGCCTTTAAGTGATATTTTTAAAAAACCCAGTAATGTATCAATATCTCCATAAACTCTTCCATTGAGCTAGAAATACTGATTTGAAATTTATCTAATTTGAACATTTTTTTGGTGAGGTTTTATTTCTGTAGATCCAAACTTTTTTTCACATGTGATGTTAATTTGTAAGGCAATCACCTGTCAGAGATTCAGGTGACATGCAAAAGACAGCAAATTAAAATTGCAAAAGCATCGAATGAGTAATTGAAAAAGGCAATAAATTCCCGTTATCAATTACGTAATTATTGGGAATTGAAATCATCAATTTTTATGCATAAATCATTTTAAATTGCTGTGTTTATCAGAATACACAAAGTTTTTCCCCGCAATCACTTTACCCACGTCCCATGATTCTTCTCATCATTAACGAACAGAAACACTTGTAATCAGCGGATTTGTGAATAAATTGGATAATTGTTCAACAAAGCACCTGTTAAATAGGTGACTAAATTATTTGCTGATCTTCACAAAGATTGATTTTGTGTCAGTTTTCCCCTCTCTCTCTCCATGAAATGACTCAGTGTTCTGTATAGATAGTCCGGGATTTGTGTGATAGAAGAGCTATTCTGACCAATCATTAAAGATTATTGAATTATCTGGATCTATATTGTAACTGGAAGCTCCTAATATTTCCTCTCTTCTGTTTAATGGTTTTTCTCTCAGCTGAGTCATTGCTGGTGGTGAAAGTTTACTATCACTGGAAGAAACATTAGTCTTGTATTTATGTGCCAGAGATATGAGACAAAAAAGGTGTAATTTTAAACAGAATTTTATGAGTAAGCAAATATTCTAGGGATTAATGGGGAGAAAAGTTTTACAAGTATTCTAGTAGCTCATAAACTTTTGATCTTCATTTGAAAAATTTGGAAATATTCTACTTGTATTCTTGTCTTTAATTAAAATCGATTTCAAGTATATCAAATTTCTCCTGTCAAAATTCTTATGTCTGTACATGAATATATTTGACACCCTCTTAAATATTTTGTTATGCAATGTTCTTTGAATCTGGAATTCTTTTTAAATGACAATTTTTTTTTTTATTTTACAGGTTGATAACATTAACAAGTGTCTAGCATTCCTGGCTGGTCTAGGAGTTAACATTGAAGGACTTTGTGCAAAGGGTAAAATTTTTGATCCATGGCAATCTTAAATATTTTCAAATTAAATAAAAAAAAATGAAAATAATGATAAATCAAATATCATGATAAATTTAAAATGTTAAAGAATGAATTTTCTTGATCCATATGAAAGCCTAGAAATTAATTAATATTATTAAACATCTAGACCATAATAGCTAATTGCATTTGATAAAGCAGGATAGATTTATATTTTGGCTTGTTTTTAGGTTTTAGTCATAACTGTGAAAACATACCTCAATTTAAAAGTGAGACAAAAAATTCTTTTCTTCTTTTGTTAGCTAAAGAAATGTATTCTACGCGAGAAAAAAATTAATTGTTGAGAAAGTTGTGATTCTCACGTTCAAATTTTAAAAATCTGTTGGCAACCGGTTTCCTTCTTCAAGTAATATGCACTTAACTTGCGTTTGGGAAAGTGTTGCATTTTGTTGTTCGGTTTGTAAACATTTCAATGGCTTCCTGTTTCGACATGAAAAGCTAAACAAGATTTCCTCATTTGTACATGTAGTAGAGAATTTTGTTTAAGATATCCTCCATGATCCAGATTTCTTTCATAATACCAGCGCCACTTGGAAGTGTCCAACAAAAAATTAATTATCAAATAGATGGCTCTTTAAGTCTTATTTGAAGCAGATCTTTAAGTGGTTTTCATGCACACTTCTGCATTTTAATTGCCGAGACACAGTGTGTGCATCTCATGTGATCCTCTTATTTGCAGACATTAGAGATGGGAATTTAAAATCCATACTAGGGCTGTTCTACAGCTTGTCACGCTACCAGCAGCAGCAGAAGGCTAAACTACGACAGGGACAGGAACCAGCTAAGGCCCAACCAGGGGAGAGCACTCCAGACAACCACCACCTCACTCAGCAAGGCAGACACACACCCCAGCTCAATGGAGGCGAATCCCTATCTAGGTGGGTATATAGTACAGAGGAATCATTAATATTTTTGGGGGGGGGGGTGTAGATTCTTGGAATTATACAGATTCTTGGGGACATCATTTTTTTATACTGACTGATTCCTTCAGAATTGAATGTACGAAATACAGTGGACCTTCAGTTAATCCGGAAGCTTCAGTGTCCGGATGATTTTTCATCAGAACAGAATTTTTAAAAGTCATTTTGTCTTGTTTAACTGGTAATTCAGATATCCGGACGCTTCACATATCTGAACAAATTAACTAGGAACCAAAGCGTTCGGATAAACTAGGCTCCACTGTAATTTCTGTTTATTTATATGCATGTGAACTTTTATGTGCAGGTAAATTTTGCACACTTAGTGTACATCATAAAGTACATACTTATCCAAATTAGATATGGAATTGTTTTCTTTGAGAAAGGCAGTTGGATTGGCTGGCAGTGATGAATTTATTTGGTCACCTGTCCAAAGGTCACTTGGGCTGACCCCTTTATAGCCTGGACAAAGCAGGGGAGGGGAACTAATCCCCCCTCCCACTGTTATCCCCTGACTCTTGAATTAACATTTAATTGGTTCCCTGATTAATCCTTTAACCTATGTCCTGCTATAAAACCTAGCACTAATGGTTATGTCAATCAAACTTCCCAGCATCAAGAGAAAGAAGAAATTCCCTGCTAAATCCTTATAGCTTGTTAATGACCAAAATTTAATTCATTTGCAGAACTTTAGGGTTTTCTTCGGCATTTCTAGTTAGCGCCCTGATTTGAAGCCTTCTTCCTGACCTATTGTTCATTGACTTCTCCAAGACAATTTCTTTGTCTTCAATTTCAGTGAAACAGGGGTATAAAATTTGAGGAAGCCTCTTGCATATGAATAATGTAACTAATGGATGTATCTGGTGGGAGAGATAGTGGGCTTGTTTGACCAGCTTCTGAGAAATCACTGACCTTTTCTGTGAGCCATATATCTGATTGCTAGAGATACAAGGAAATGATCTTTATTGGTGCCAAAAACCTCTAGATGGTTGTGTTTCTCTTAAGTGTGAACTTTCTCTTTGAAATTTGACTTTGTTTTCACAACTTTCTGGAGTCTTTGAAGAGATCAGAGAAGGTAAGGAGAGATGAATGTTGTAAAAAGGTTCTTGGTGCATCTCTTTTGGCCAAAATCATCGAGAAAACATGCTCGTTCAAAAGATTTTAGAAAACTTGAAAACTTTGATTTTCACGAAATTTCTCACTGTTTGAATGGTACCAGTGTATACATTTCTCTGTCTGCAGCTGTTCATGGTTGCTGTAAAGTGTTCATCGTGTAAGACACTAGAAACAACTCAGGCAGGTGAAGTGAAAAGTTGTGTTTCCAAAAGTGATCCTTCTGTTTACAAAAAACCAGAAAAGATAATGTCTATAATTTGCATTTAGTTGTGTATATCTTATCTGTGCGTAAGATCTGATTGAGAGTTAGAGTGCTTTGTTTTTGAAAAGGGATTATTTTTAGGCCTTTTTGCTTACACAAATACTTAATTCAATTGCTCTTGCACTTACACTTGCTCTGTAGAAGAAAGTTTTTTTTTCTGCGATGGAGAACAGGAGAGGACCTAGATGATTTCCATCAACTTCCTGTTTTTGTCCTTGACCTTTGTTTTACTTCCTGGTTGGGGTTACTTCCTGTGTTTTGACTGTGAGGCTGTGACCTTTGTGTTGGGTCGTAATTCAGATCTGGGTTTGTTGTTGTTGATACAGGATGGTAAACAAATTGGACTAGCCACGAGTCCAAGCTTTTCAATATACATGCTTCCTGATATTTTGCAAAAATATTCTTCCGGCAACAAAAAAAAAAATTATTGATTAGACAAAGATTTTATTCCTGTATACTCAAAAATAAATCAAGTGCCATCTAATGCGGACACTTCTGACCTTGTCCTTTTTTTAGGGACATATGTTATTATTAATTTAGCTGTTTGTAATGGTAAGTGATGGGTTTGATTTCAAAACAGAAAAATGCTCTTCTGTTTATGATAGATTTATCATTTATTTGCTCTTTCTATAAGGACACAAATTATGTGTATATAATTTTGATGTGATTTTCATTTTAAAGGGATTTACACCAAATCGTGGAACTGCATGATTTTTGAATTCAATTTGTAAATGTATTGTAGGTTACCATCTCCATTTAACAAGGGGAGTAAATGTCCAACAATAACCAACCCTTCCAGTAAAGAAAGTGGGTCACACAGTAATTCCAACCTCAACAACGCCCGCAGTAGTCGCTCAACTCCAACCTCAAGTGATAGAAATAAAGCTCAACTCAACCAGCAGAACAACAATGTCACCTCAGGTAAAGTCAAGTTGATTTCAAGTCATTTTCAGCATTACTCAAGTCAGCACTCAGAATAATGTCACCTTGGGTAAATTCAAGTTAATTTCAAGTCAATTTCAAGTTGATCAAAATGCCATTTAGCTCTTAAAATAGTATTTGGGCTAATATCTAGTAGAAATGAAGCTTTGCTAATTGGCTATATATACATGTATGCATAGTTTTCAAATTGATATCAAAATCTAGCTCAAAATGAAGTTGCATGTTTTAATGCAGTTTAATTAAGCCTTCAGACAACATTAAGATGGTGTGTAGGATAATTAAAGAAAAAGATGCCTACAAAGGAAGAATAGGGGGCAACAGTTGTAGTATTGTAATTATCAATTTGTTGTATATATATAGATGTAAAATCAGGTCATTGCCAATGATGCTTTAAGCTGCCAACTAGAGCAAAAATTTTTTTCATTATTTCATTAAATCCTAAATATTTGTAAAATCATCTTGTGACTGATTAAATTTGAAAGTCTAGACAGAGTTCCTGTTCTTGACAAGATGTGACATAATACATGGTACAGGATACTAAATATGCTCTTGATATAGGAACTGTTTTATAAAATCATTAAATTATACAAAACCTGAATTACATAATCTTACACAAACCAGTCAAGGTGCATATGTTCTAAGTATAAACTTGGTAATATAAATACATTATATTGAGGGTATTAAAAAAAATCAAGGTGAAAGAAAAAATGGAACTGCAAGTCTCCAGATTTTAAGGTAGCACAAAGATGAAGTGCATAGGATATATTCTACCATGTAGGTTTAAAGTCTTTTATAGGAAGTTTAAAGCAATAAATCAAAATGATTCTATCAGTTTGACTTAAAACTATTTTCACTGGGGAATTATCAAATAATTCACAGGTAATTATACAACGTTAATGTTGATTAAATAGATTTAAAACTCAACTGAATGTCATCTCAAATCGTCAGAACATGAAACCATTATATATCCAAGGTGAAAACATAATGCATCATTTGGTAAAAAGGGGTTTTATAAAGTGCTAGGTTTCTCTCAGATTTGCAATAAACAAAGATTTCATCAATTTTTTTCGCACACTTTCTATAAATAAGTGTATAGTGTCACATGAAATAATTTTAAAATTAATTGTAGGATATAGAATTTTTTTTCTTAAATGGCTGTAAAACAAAACCTCATTATTGCTTCAGGCAAAGCATGTTCTGAATATGAAGTTTGTTAAATTGTTTTCTGCATGAAAATGTTTAATCAAAAAGAGATATTGTTCTGTGCTTAAAGGCATAGTTTTCATTCAATCAGATGATGGCAATTTGATTTTTGTTAAGATTTGCAGTTAAATTAATGAACTCTTCATAATTTCTCTGTGTTAATTTGACCTTTGTTTACTAGGAAGAATTTTGTCCCCTTGATAAAAGATTACTCAGAAATCAAACAGTGTAGTTTTTATGATGTCATAAAGGCTTCTCTTTGCACAAAATTGTCCTTTGACATTTTTACTTGTCTGGGAGAACATTAACAAAAGTGGAAAAAGTAAATGATGTAATTGTGTTTTCATCGAAGTGTGAAGCCAGGACCCATTTCAATTAACTGGTATTAATCATACGCACTCTCTAATATGGAAGTGTCCTCAGAGAAATTTTTATTTTGAGACTGTGAGCCGATATACTGCGATGTGTTTCCGTCAAAATAATCTCTTTAGATTGGCTTTGTTGATCGGTATTAGGTAAGGAATTTGGACCCTCAGTGGGTGTCAACACTTGTTATTATTAAACCCTCTTCCCCTGCTGATCAGGGACTTTGTCATACCCCTCCATCAAAAACATTTAAACTCCAGGAATAATTATACGCTTCCATCATTTCTCAATGCTTAAATGGACAAAAAGTCAATTTTCTTTGTATACTGGGAACCTACATGTCAGTAGATTTTTCCACCCTTGTAGACACAAAAAGTGATTGGGGCTTTAATGCCGTGAATGGATTTTTGATTTTCTTGTGTATAATTTATATTGTGTTTTATATGTACCTGTGTCCTCTGTAGAAGTGATGGGCTTGTTCGATTTGCTGTATAACAGGTGCTCTTTGAGGAGGGTATAGATTTTGGGTGCACTTGATTGATCCCCAGTCTAAGGACCCCAGATATTGGATCACATGCTCTTTATCCATACAAAGGAATACTAGATGAATTTTGTTGATAAACTTTTATGAACAGGGCACTGTCTAAATTCAGATGGAAATCAATGTTGTGTTTATTTTGGAAAACAAAGAAACACCTCTTTAATGGATGCAGGCTCACTGGAATACAAATTGTTGTGAAGGACTGTGATTTATAGGAAGGAAATTGGATCTTTTTATGTCAGATGAACTTTTGTTTTCCATGACCAGGGCAAGTATTTTATCAGTGGGGTAAGAGAGAGAAAAAGAGAAATAGAGAGAGAGAGAAATCAAGACAGTTGTGTTAGAGTAGACAGACACAGGACAGATGGACCCTCTATTTGTTGCTATGAGAAAATTTATCACTGTCTCAATGGCCATCATAGGAGAAGAATGTTAATGCAACAGTCTTAAGATAACATTTTTCATTATCAGGCATACAATGCTATCGTAAATAATTCCAAGATTTAATAAATGGGGGTAACAAAATTCCAACAAGGTAACAGTGGTATACAACTTAATCAGAAGTGGTACTATGTCCACATGCTTGGGAATTAATGTTGATTCGCAATGTAGATAAAAATATCAGACTTTAATGGTTTAATAATGTGTAGCTCTATGAATTTTTGAGTGCCTGGGCCCCCATTGTTTGTCCTGGGCTATATGGATTCTAATGGTCACTGGTCAACTAATAATCTGTAGTGTATTTGTAGAGGGTATTTGATGTTCTGACTGTGCAGGGTATTTATATGAGAGGACTTCCAAACTGTCTTTGTTTCGAGTATGAACTTAATGAACTTTGGTTTGAACCAATTTTAAAAATCTACCTTTCACAAATGTAATGTGTTTGACTTCTGAAATGTATGGATAGGAGTTTTAAATTACTATTGAGTGTTGTGAGTTAATTGTAATAAACATTTGCAAATGAACAAGGGAAAAAAATCAAATTACCATGTGTGAAATAAACCTTCATTTGAACTTCATTTGAAAGTTCAAGAGGTAAGTAGCAGGCAAGGAAGATGTTTCTATAATTTTGAAACAGTAAAATGAAGTGCCCAGAAAAGATGATTTTGTTTCGTTATAAATGTTATATATATGTTATATCTGTTAAGTTTGAAAAAATATTTCAAGACTTGAAGAATGAAATATAACTACTGTAAGCATCAAATCATTATTTATAAGCATGCTTGCTATATAAGTGTGTTTTAATGTATCCCCCCCCTTTATACCAGTGAGATTATACTTACTATAGGCATCTATTTTAACAATCATTTTCACTCAGTTCACAATTCACTCTGAGAACATTTTTTTAACTATGAAGTGTCATGTGCATTATTATAGTTATTAGCTGTGATGACTATCATTTTTAATGTCCTCAAATTATACTTAAAATAACATTGATAGATGCTTGAACCCAGCTCTTAACATCTTTTGACCTTTGTGCATCAGTGTCTTAC
The DNA here is from genome assembly GCF_032062105.1 of Saccostrea cuccullata. Taxonomy (NCBI): domain Eukaryota; kingdom Metazoa; phylum Mollusca; class Bivalvia; order Ostreida; family Ostreidae; genus Saccostrea; species Saccostrea cuccullata. The sequence continues at coordinate 84,308 of NW_026920386.1, read as the reverse complement.
GTAGAACAAAGTTGTTTAGCTGGAATATGATGGATGGGGAAATTTTGTTTATATTAATGTGATGTGGATAAAAGAGGTCATCTTGGTTTGCCGACTTACGCTATAAAAATTAGTAGGAATAGTATTTTTGGTAGAAGGAAATTTATAATGGTGTTGAGCATTTATATAGGGAATAATGCTGAAATATATTGGTAAGTTATAGCATGACTACTCCAAAATTTTTTTTTTTACATTAAGGTAGACATGTATCAGTTTATGTTTTTATTTTTCCCTGAGGTTAGAATGACCCAAACAAAACTTGGTACTTTAATTCCCTGATCCATTACTGTCTCTGTCCTGCTGGGTCCATGAATGGAAGACATTAAGACAGATACACAGATGTTTCTACTGGCAAATTCCTGCTAATTCTTCTAAATACAGAGAGCTTAGATCTTTAACAGTATGGGGTGATTAGAAACTGAATTTGAGCTGAATAGCAAAGTCGGGGAGCTTCAGAATAGAAAGGCCAGGCTGGCAGAGATTGTTCTCTTTGGAAATGGTTGGAGTCAAACATTGTGGGAAGTAAAAAGTACGCATGTGAGTTAAGGCTACATATGGAAATTTCTATACAAAATATCTAATTAAATTCTAATTGCTCTACCTACCGAAAAAATGCTAAGACTTGTTTTCTAATACATTCTTGGTACCCACGACATGCGATAGCCAGTACACATTATGACGTCAAACATTGTGAGATGTTTATACAAACATCAACAAAATCGCTTCAAGCCTATTTCTTTGTTTTACAGAGGTATTAAAATACAGGATATTCCAAGGATTTAAGATATTGCTGCACTAATGTCGGCAGTGCAAATGATAGCAAAAAATTCAGTGTCCAGGGTAAGGTTCCTGCATAGGATTTGTGCAGCAATTTTAGTATTCACTTTAATATTATACATTGATTATTTTAATTTAGATAGGATAGGCCCTTGCGCCGACGTGATTTTGTTTATATGATTTATTACCTTGAATGGGAGAGAACAATGACGTCATAATATGACGTCATAATGTGCACTTGCATTAATAAATTGTGGGTACTGAGTATGTATCAGAAAATCAATTTGAACCATATATATAAATTAGCCATTAATATAAAAATATCAATATTTAGCCTTAACTCACTTGATATTGGAAATAGCTAAATATAAGATTTAGGCTTTACAACAATATTAGTGTAAAAATGGGTGGAGATCATTGATGTTAAACCTTTGAGCTGTTCCAAGTCCATCAAATCTGGGATAAAAATATTCTGTAATTAATCCCTTTCACTATATATAGCTGCAGGAAGGATCAGGAAAGATAACCATGTATATATTTATAGTAGATATCACAAGGTGTAGGTTAATGGTCATTTAGGTGGTTTAATCTTCCCCTGTCCTTTCCTTTGGTGGTGTTATCTTTATCCTTTTATCAGTTAATCCACCCCAGGTAATTGCTATGTGAATCTACAAAGTTTATTTAATTTTCCATTAGGTTACATGATCATTACACTAGGGTAAATAAACTTGTTTGAGTTTGTGACTATACTGTGATGGGGGATCATTGGAGGGTTTATGATTGGGAATTGACAGATGTAATGCATGGTGAGTAGTTGTATATATGTTTATGGTACATGATCAAGAAAGATGACTGACTTTTATAGAGGGAAAGGAATTTAGTATGTTTACATGGATATTGTAAACATTTGTATAAATGTTTTGATAATCAGGTATTGAAATTCAAAATTATATATGAGTTATTTTGAAAAATAAAATTTAAATTCAAAAGAATGGGGGGGAGGGGCTAAATGCTGGGAGGACAGTGCTTAGTCAGCAGTTAATAATGCAGAACAATTAATCAAGTGTAAGGTTAAAAGTATGGGACTTTGGCCTTGAATTCTTTTCACTATTGGATGAAAGTCAAAGGTACATTGCAGTTGGGTCATGTTAACTTTTAGCAACACCTGGCCTTATTCATGTAAAAAGCCAAAGGTCAAAGCCAGCTGTGGGTTTTATTACACCTGATAATCATCTTTTATGAAAGTTAACAGCTTTGGAAGCAAAAGATTTTAATCTTGTTTGGGGTCTTTTAATTGCAGCTGTTTGTTTGCCCACATAAGTACTAACAACTTTGCACCTGAACAGGTAAACATGGCCCATTGTTGACCTGTTATCAAACATCAAAGGAGGAGAAAAAGACATTCCTTATCTGCTAGAAGCCAGAGTTAATTTGGGTTTTATCACATGTTTTTACCTAGATACCTGATATTCAATAATACCCAGATCCACCCCTTTTGTCAGGAAATGACCATGAAAAAATGTCAAAAATAAATTCATTATCAGAATCATTGGTTCAAGACAGCTAGTGCAAGGCTAGAGAATTAATCTGCGATGTACTTTGATGCATTCTTGAACCTTATGATCTGAAAACCATAGTAAACTTTTCCTATGTGAAAGGGAAGGTGAAGCATTTGAAAGATGGATCATATATTGAAAGTTTAAAAGATTTGTGGTCAACTTATCCCCTAGCTGCACCTTTTGATGATCAGAGGGTTTTATGGATTATGTTTGAATAGGGATCAGTTATGCCAAGTTTCAAGGTTTTTTGGTGAAATGGAACTTTTGATTGATTTCAAGTGACTGTGTACACTTTAAGCACATTGAATTACTGGAAGGAATGGCATTTCAAATGTTTGCTCTTTCAGGTAACTTTTTTGTACACTTTATAATGCTGTTATTATAAGAGATTTCAAAATTATCCAAGATATTCAAATCCCTATCAAAATTCCATTTTACTGCACTTTTAGACATTTATTACAAAATGTTTAAAGGGGGATAACTCTACAATGGTAATTTTATTTGTTTACATATACAAAATAAACATCAAGGAAAACAGTCATGCTTGCACTTATAAATTTCCTTGTAAAAGATGCCACTGCAAGGCAGATGTTGACACAAACAATTTGCATCCTTCCAAAGGAACAAATAAATGCCTGTAAAGTCTAGGACATTTCTATTTGCCAAACTATTATACAGGTTTTAAAAGATCCCCCCTAAATCTGTTGATAGCCATCTTATCTGGTGTATAGACTGGATTGATTTCTGCTTGATGTATGTACAAGGGATTGATAGCTGGCCTATTGTTTCTTGTGTAGCAAAGCCAAGATGTATTGATTATAACGACAAAAAGACAAAAATATTTTTGTTGTACCCCCCAGTTAATGAACGGTAAGCAAAATGTTTTTTATCTTGTAAATCAGTTGATTGAAAATAAATCTGTGGATTTTTTCTACAGAATTTGATACTCAGGTTTTTAATTTTTTGATTTGTAAAACAAGTTTTTCTTTTATAAGTTGGTCAAAGTATCCAATTGAAGTAATATTTTTACAGAATCTATATTGCCAGGTGGTCATTTCAAGAGTGTTATATAATATATCCTTAATCATTACAAAATATTTTGTACATTGAATTCAAAGGATAATATTGAATTTGATTGGGGACCAAAGTGTTTGAAAAATTTAATTTCGTTGCATTTCTTATAAAAGATATTGGCAATATGCATGCCTTTCAATAGTTTCTTAAAGATAGAAAAATATTTCTGCATGTAACAGTGGAATTCAAAAGCTCTATATTTGGAACAAAGGAGTTAGGAAGTGAAAATTAATTTTGTTCTTGAGATTGTCAGAGGAATTTTAGCTGTGATATTGTCTCACTTGTCAGTTATAGGATATATATACAGTATTGATAACGTGAATGGGAAAGAAAGGGTCGAGTCATGCCCACTTACTCCCAAAAGAAAATAGATCATCCAGAAATGGCAAAATACTACAAATATACAACTGTAAACACAGCTATCATGATTTGTGTTTTCATTCATGTAATGTATTAATGATTTAGCAGCTAGGAAAGTTTTTTCAAATTGTGAGGTTTTTGAGGAAAATAGAAAATATAGCTACCATGTCTTGGATAAATTCAGGATTGCAACATGCACATGTATATTCTCCATATTTTGGTAAGTTGCCATTGATATATTTTTTTGAAAATGTATATTGTATTGGGTATAGACCCTAAGGAAATAATCATATAGAATTAGGAGAGACATTAGATTTTTAGGCCCATTTTTAGTTTCAAAAAAAAATTGTAGGGATCAGAGAATTGCAAGTCTCAGGCTTCTAAGGTTACTGGGGTTTTGTCAACTGTCGCTGTGTGACATGGAAATTGCTCCGTTGCCGCAGAAAAAAAGAACTTTGTGGCAGCTTAAGTCGACAATTGTATTTGTCTACCTGTTTAAATCAGGTGTCAAGTTCTGATCATGTTTATCTATTTTGGATGTACAAGTATTAAATCATGTAAAAGAGATGGTTATAGGAATATAATGTATGTCAAAATGATTAATGAAATTTGGTTAAAAATTTGAAATATTTTTTTTTGAACACAGATTATAAAAATGCAATTAAATGAACTGTCATTTATTTATTTATAAGTTCACAATAGAAGTGGTTTCCATTCAATTGAACAGCATAATTTCTACTATGTCGTGGGAAGGAAACTGAAAGTTACGGAAATACAGAGTAATATTACATAACGGGTCAAGATTTCCTAAACATCAGGATTACACAGACTTTGCACTTGGAAAACATCAAAGACTTTTGGGATATATTTTTAAACCCATTATATCTATCGAAAAAAATATTTCCTCATTACAATTGCAAAACACTTACAACCGAAATTTGTAACTGGATATATTTAGGAAACATTCTCGGAATACTAATCTTTTGACGTGCATTGTTTCTGTGAAATCGACACTGGTATATGTAGTTTCCATATATAATCTCCATTCATGTCCCTCCATTTCTCATTTTCACACTTCAGAGGACCCCGGTGTAAGGTGACACCTGGGTCATACTTTCTCTGTGTGTTGTGTTTCTTGATATACATTTAACCTGGATTGTGGGCGAGAATTTCATCACCTTGTGTGGCTCAAATAGCTGATGCATTAATTTTATGTGGACTTCTTTATAAGATTTTAATGAGTTAAATTTTTATCTTGCATTTTGTGCCTTGGTCGTCTTATTTATTGCACATTATGACAATTAATTCAGTTGCTAAATGTTTGATTTACTTTAAATGGGAAGTCAATGGGAACTGAAAAAAATCATCTACCGTTTTCCTCACTGAACTTAAAACTTTGTCAGTATATACACAGTGGGAATATACCCATTCCTATGTAACTATGATATATAATTTTTTTCCATTTATTTCTGGTGCCATGTGTGTAACTTTTGATCATTTTTCTGTCAAAAGGTGATATATTTTTCATAACTACTCGTTAGTTTCTGCTAATCATCTGTCATAATTACGCACTGATATGGAAACTCCCTTCAACCCTAATTACGAGTGATTACGTAGAGTTTTAGGTAATGTTGCATCCTCTACCTGACTAGCCTAGGTACCCCTAAATTGTGTATTGGTGAAAAAAAAATCATGTGTTGTACCCAGATGGTCATGAAAAGTTAATGTCCTAGTAATAGGGATTTTGGTTCGTGGAGTGAAATCTTTATCATAATGTTTGTGTGGGTCGTGTGTTTTGATACTGGAAAAGATGTTAGTACTTGTACTTATGTGGTTTCAAGCAATTAATATGACATCGCTGTGTTGTACCAGATCTATTGATTTGTAAGTTTTTTTTTCCTTATTCTAGATTTATTTTGTTGATAGGAAAAAAAACATGAATATACATATAAAAAGACTTGGAATGAAATCAACTTTTTTTACGGAATAGGAAATAGAGTTTTGTAAATTTAAATGTAGAAAATTGACCTTCTCAATTAAAACCTTAAATAGAAATAGGAACTTGCATTTTAGTTGAGCAGTTATGATGGTTTGTTGACAGAATATATAATTTTTAAATCAGGTAAATAATATCCTGCCAAATAACCCAGGGCCGTGCAGTGTATATAATTATTAATGAGGTGCGAACTCCCATTTTTTATCGCTACCTGTGTTTTGTAAGGTCTATCTCTTTGTTGTGGTTTACGAGGAGTCTCCCTCGTGAGTCAAAGTTTCCGCGGCTTTGTTTTGATGTTGATTTTATCAAATCTCAAGCAGGAAAGAAGACAATCCGTAAATAATAAAAATCTCCATCTCTAAAGAGCTTTGTGGGGAGAAAAAAAGAAAGGAGTAGGTCCCAGTGGTCTTTAAATTGACCAGAAATTATGAAGTCTAGACTTACGGAGTATGTGGATAAATGATATTTTGGCCGCCCACTATGACCCACTATGACCGCTATGGGAATTTGGTCTCAATTATGTATTTTTTATCATAAAGATCAAACGAGAAATTTTTAACATCCCCAACTCAACCTTCTGCACTGGTGTGTGTGGAAAAAACTCAAGTAGGCTATCAAGTGTCCCAAGGTATTGTTAGGTTACTGTGAAATATACTTAAATATGGCCATTGTTAAATGATGTGTCATTATGTTTCTTTACAATCAGTCTCGTGGGACTCGGTTAACTTAGCTTTTATAGGCTCAACAGTTCAACATGGAGAGGTGCTGGCATTAATTGAATTTTAAACGCTCAGCTTAAATTTTTATTTTTTTTTATGCTTTATTGTAACAAAAATTGTGCTGTATAAGGAGTTTTAATCGTTTTAAAGATGCCATCACGTTTACGACAGCCAGGTATGCAATGCCGTTTTATTCCACATTTTAAGGAATTTTTTTTGTTTATATTTTACCTCTGTATCAGGTAGTAATTTGTTCAGATTTGTACCAAATTTTATACTGTATGTTTTGTTCAAAAATTTGTGATGGGTCTCTCATGTAATTATATTTGTGTATTTTAATTTTGTCCTTTTTCAGCCTTACATACATGCTAAATACTATTTAAATAAAGGCTCTCGTAAATTGCTGAAAATTTTGAGGTAGTCTGACCGCTAAGAGTACAATTTTTACCATTATTAATTGCTATAGCATAATATAGGTCAAATCTTTAACCTTCATTTGCTTGGTATTCCAATTAAGAGCACCATGAAAATATTTATTAATATACATAAGCCATAAATATCAAAGCATATATTTAAAACCGCAGAAAGTCATGTGACAAATGCAAAACGAGGAAAAGAGAAATATTAGCAGAGACATAGAGAGCCACTTAGTAGAGAACCCAACACTTACATTTTCTGTCCTAGATAAACCAAGTGGAACTAAAACACACTGACATACAGAATTAGGACGACTAATTGGGAATAAGACAATTCTAGAACTTGAGAGGATTATTTTATGTGACTAATTAAGGTTTCTGTTAAGCCCCAAAAAATGGATGATTTGGAAGTTCTGGAGAATTTAAATGATGAGGTGTTTCTGAGTTCTGATGAGGAGTCTGACTCAGGTGATAATGGCAGGAGAGTGTGTGCATGTATCAAGAGGGATAACTCGACTGATCATTATCTGTTACATAATTGTTGTGAAAAGTTTTTGTGTCTGCCAGAAAAGTTAATCCTCAACTGAGCTTTAAATTTGAACAGGATGTTCAAACTCTGATTAGTGAAAATGCTTTATTACATCCTTTTTGATTTAGGTTATGTATAAATGTAGTTTATCAAATTTTTATTTCTTTTTCAGGTTCCTCATTTATAAGTGCCAAAAATAACGTCAATAACAACCCTGTGCCCTCAGCTTCACAACGGGCCACCTCTCCCGGCTCATCAGCTACCTCAGGAATCCCTATCCCGGGGGGTCGGAGTTTGGCACACCCCCGCTCTGGTGACAAGTCAGGAGGGAGAGTGGTGAGTACCGGTAGCACCACCTCCACAAGTTCTTCAGCCTCGGGCAAAAGTACCTCACAGAAGGCGCCGGCCACCACTAACAAAAACTCTATGTTGGACAAATTCAAATTTTTCAACTCCAAAGACAAATCAAAGACTAAGAGTAGTTTACCCAAAAGTGCCTCTAAACAGAGCACAACTAGCACAGGAAGTACCTGTTCCAGTAGCGACCGGGACTCCCGGGCGAGTGACCGGCAATCGTCGGCCAGCGCTCGGAGCTCGAGTTCTACAGACCCTGGGACATGTGGTAGCAGTACACCTTCAAATGACTCTGGGAGTCCCAAACTCCCTCCTAAAACCAAATCCCTCAGTAAGGGGGGATTCAGTGGGAGGGAGAAGGGAGGGAGTATTCTTACTGCTGAGGATGTGTCTTCAAAACATAGGGGATCCCCTTCCCCTACCCCAACATCACATTCATCAACTTTACCTGCAAGTAACAAGAAAAGTAGTGCTAAAAGTGACAAACATGACAAGTCTGGACAAAAAAGTTCTAAAATCGGAACCTTAATTCCAAAGTCTTCTTCATCATCATCGGGAGGAAAGTCCAAGTCACCATCATCAGCTCCATCTAGCGGTATTCCAACCCCCTCAAGTAGCATTCCAAAACCATCATCTTCTGGTAACAAAAGTGTAAAGAGTAGCAAAGAGGACTTAAAGAGTAGTAAAGAGGAAAAAAGTAAATCCAGAAACTCCAATTCATCAGGAAGTGCTCAAAAACTCAATGTGCCATTACCAGCGACTCCTACTAGCAATATTCCATCAGTTAGATCTATGCAAAGTCATCCCTCTCAAATTCCTGGATGTGCCACACTGCCCTCATCATCATCTCATAACAATAGCCATTTACAACATGGCTTACATCAGAGCAAGGAACACTCTGACCAATCAAAATCAAGGGACCATCACTCTCACTCAAAGACACTTGATCCCAGAATGCAACATCAGGAGAAGTCGAGGTATACAGAAGTCGAGTACACAGATGGAAGGTTAGAGCGAGTGGGTGAGGGCCATAGTTCAAAACCCAGTCAGCTGCCACTGAACAACAAGAGGCTGCCAGCCCCACTTAACTCCAACACACAACACCATGAAACAGGTCTCCACAATAATGCACAGAGCGTAGCCAGAAACAGTGGTAGCAGTGCTGCTGCAGAGTCAAATCATATTATATCTGCCTCCTCTCAAACAATTAATGTTGTCAAGCCTACCTGTTCGGTAGCCACCCCCTCAAACGTGTTAACAAAGTCAGACGGAAACACACAAACAAATCTCTCGGTGCTGAATAGGGCTCTCCCTCCACCCCTGCCAAAAACGGAGCCCCCTCCTCGCAGTGTCCCCAGGGATAATAGCAATCAGAGTATAGACAGTAATAGTGCATCAACGTCTGCTTCTGGACATAATAGTGACTCTACCCCATCTTCGTCCAGTAATAGTGGTAAAAGTGGACATAGCCATTCCTCCAGTGAAAGTGTTATTTATAAACCTTCTAGTGGTGAAGAGTTTTCTGGTTCAGAAAAAGGAAGTGCTACAAATTCACCACATTTAGGATTAAAAGTGTTACATTCTCAGTTGAACAAGACGGCCAATAATGTGGCCATAGTGCAGCCAAGACATGGTGAAAAGGTGGAGACCACATTTGATACCGAAGTGAGGACTGAAAAAGTGATTAAAGATTCTAAGGAAACCACAGTCACTACAAAGGAGACAACTTTCTCGGAGAAAACCACAACATTTGTCGACGATGAAGGTGAGAAACTGGACATCAAGCCTATGGCTCCCATTACACGTGCAATGTCCTATGGATCATCCGGATTGCTCCGGGGGTACGGATCACCAGGCAACAAACTCCCAGTGCTAAACTACCACAATCCAGGCTACGCAACCCCAACCCCAGCTTACTTTGCGAGTACCAGCAGATTGGGTGTCAATCGACCGTTAATTGATCATGGGAAATTCTACTCCGGACCGATCCGGAAAGTACCCTCTAGTGGACAAAACAGTGGATTCGATACGGATTACAGTTCGGACTATGACACTTACGATTATATGTCGGGTTACATGTCGGACGGCGACATTCTGAAGAACCAGGGTAAGATGGAGGATATGACCAGTGGGTACCTCAGTGAGGGTGGGGCGTCTCTCTACGCCAGGCGCCTACAACAGAGGTTCAGGGAGGGGATGCAGGCTGTCAAGGAATGCATGCAGAAAAGCAGTGGCCTGCTGGACGATGACAGGTAAGAAATTTAACATTGAAATATAATCCTGAATATTCATGAGTGCTTTTTAGACACAGGTTAACCACTCACTTTAATATCATTTTAGAATGATGTAGGCATTTTCATTGCAGAAAGAAATTTTTGTAATATTTCAATAAACTGAAAGTTTAAACTTTCAATATTTCTTTGATCAGTAAAAACTTACTACCAGTTTGACAAATTTGGCCTTTCAGAAGTTTTTCAGTCAAAAAATATTTCATATGATTTCTAAGATAACCATTTCATTTGCTCATCAAGTGACACAATTTGTGCTCTCTCCCATACATCCTCTACCAGACCACTATCTATTCACCAAGTTGTTTTGCTCATTTCTTTGTATGTTAGAAAAAAATTAATTATAAGAAAAGGAAACAATTTAGCTCTCCTATAGTTATGAAGTTTATAAAAATGTGTTACGTATAATGATTGAAAGAGTTATGATACACACAAAAATATCTGCTGTCATTATAATTTATAATAATGATATAATCTTGGCAAAAATACATTTTACATCAAAAAATTATTCAGAGATTAAGAAATGGAAACAAAGCTGCTCCTGAAGTTATGAAGTTTATAAAATGTGAAATGTTTTAGATTGAAAGAGTTATAATACACGTAAAAATATTCAATTTTTGCTGTCACTATAATTCATAATAATTATATAATCACTCTATAATGAATAAAAAAATCAAAACAAATCAAAATATTTTACATCCAATATTAAGAGAGAAATGGAGAAATATATATTTATCTGAATTTGATGAAATGAATTAAGAATTCTCTAAATGAAATTTTGTAGGCATGCATGAAGACATTTAGGATATTTTTGAAAATGTTAATATATGGACGTGTGTACACGTCATTTTAAAATAAAAACGTACAACAAATCCTTCAGAGTGCAGAGATATTTTAACAAACAAAAAAACTTGTGACAATAGCATTATGAAAGAGAGATATTTACTAATTTTATGTTTATTGTGCTACATTGTAAAGTGCAATATATACTATTATATTAATGTTAAATATTTTTTATCTGATAACTCTTAAAACTTTCATATCATATAACCGACCGCCTTCACTGCATCAAATCAAAGACTCTTAATGTTTCTACAGAGAAGAGAATTTAATTAATTATTGTGTCATCATCAACTCTGATGTTGGTAACATAGCAACCCATAACAAAGGAGATGATTCATTCAATAGGAATTAGTCATTGTCTCTCTCAGGGAGACTTTTGAAGCAGAATAAAAAGAACTGACATCAATAAAACATGTGCAAGATCAAGAATTTTTCTGTGAAATTAGCTGGTTAGGATTGTATGCCAGATGCTCTTGGTGTTGTCTGAAATTTTAGAGTATTTTTGTATTTTTCTTCAATTTTTTCATTGTAATTAACTAAATACTAGGATTTCACTCCCACATATAAATAATAAGCATTATAAGTATGGAATGCCGAAAATAGCAGTACAGATGAATGCTACTTTTTTTACTGGTAAATGTAATGCAAGGACAGGTAAACTTATCCTCCATTAAAACTCTCCAATTTGTATTGCCCAGAAAAAGGAAACAGTTATATTAAACTAATAAACAGTTATATTAAACTAATGCTGTACATTTTCTAATAAATATTTTTTTTATGTAACAAAGACTTGTTTTAAATGGGACAGAAGAGGGTCCTGCATTTCAAAGAAAGACAGATGGATATCTTCACTGGCGGATCCAGAAATCTTGAAAAGGTTGGGGGACCATTTTGGGGTTATGATAGCAGTCCACAGACACACCATAAAAAATTAAATCATGTATATTTTGGACACAAATGGGGGGGGGCTCTAAATCCGCCAGTGATCTTAGAGCCAACATACCTAATTCCTGCCAGTCTATCACTGTGACCCCCTACCCCCTTTCTGCAACTTTTAACTTAATTCTGGGGTTGGTTTTTTTTTTGGGGGGGGGGGGGGGCATAAAAATTAAGAAGAAAAATTTCCAAATTTTCTTAATTTTTCATATTGTCTAGCCCTGTGAATAGTTCATTAATTCCATTATCTCTTTTCCATCCTGTCATGGTGTCGTCTGTCTACAACACAGATCTTCAGACTGAAACAGAACCCTAGCTGTCTATTTCCCTAATGTTAAGAAGTCTTAAGAGTGTTTTAACCCATTATAAATAGCATGTCCAGCACACAAATCAGGAATCTGCAATTGATGGAGTAAATGCTCACCCCAAGTTCTTGGAATGGTACCAGATATCTTGAGTTAATTCCTTGAGAGTTGATCAAGTTCATTTGTTCTGTGGTGCCACTTTTGCTTGAATTTGTTTGGAATTATTCAGTTTTAGTTTAGACTATGTGATTATTCCATTTATATTGTGTTTCGGGCATGGATGTTTTCATGAGAATTCTAGGAAAACATTTGATGGCATTACCATGGAGTTGAGTTGGACATTTTGAAGTGGACAAAATTTGCTGCATAATTTCATGGTTATTGCCAACAATTTCTTTCTCACTCAATGCATAATAGAAAGTGAGATATAGGAAAAAAAATCAGAAGTAAGAAGCCAATGCGATCATTTTCAGTCTGTTGATGTTAAGGATTTAGATCTGTGAAATGAGCTGCTAATTACCCCTGCTCTGCAGCTTCTCTCAAAGATACAGCTAGTTTGGTAAGCAACACAATGTTTACACAGTATTAAAAGTCACTGATAAACTGTTGAGAGAATATTCTATTTCTTCTTCAGCCAGTAAAGTGAAATGCAACATAAGTGTATCTTAATTACATCCTACCTAATTAATTTGCAACTAATAATTTTTCAAGATATATAAATTGATAGTATTAGACAAAAAAAAAAATCTAAAAATATATCATGGATGAATCCACTACCTTTCCACTGCACAATGCTAGCTAAATCAATGTAAGTCATATTTCATGAATAGACTTTGGAATTTAGAATCGGTACACTCTTATTGGAGGATAATTGGTTACTGTTTGCATGCATTCTTCCAGATGAAATGACCTGGCTTGAAACCAAACCAAGACTAGACTAAAATCAAAACTTTATGCTGTTAATGTTTTTAAATGTCTGTATATATGCATTATATAAAAAATATATGATCATTTAATGAAATTTACAATAAGATAATTCAATGAAGATTTGGCCATCAAAGCAGAATGCTGGAGGATACATCTGGTAGTAAGGTTCCCTGGAATGTTGGGAAACAATTAAACATGAAAGTTGTGCAGCCTGATTTGTTAAACACCCCCCCTAGTTTGTTCAGAAAGTGAGATTTGCTGAGGTTTATTGTTAGAGGAGGGAGAAATTCTCTTTAATGTCTACCTTCTGCTCAGGAGGAATTTGATGAGCAGATGTAAACAGCTATCTGTAGAGACAAACAGAATCTTCACAGCTTTTCTGCTGGGATCCCTGAGGCCAGACCAAGGAGATCTTAGTTTCTCGGACCTAATGATTTTTTTCTTCCTCTTTTTTTATGCTCTGACATCTCCAAGAAAATTTTGTAATTAATGTATATCCCAAAGAATCGTTTGTTGGGATTTGTGTTATGTTTTGGTCCTACAATCATATTGGACAAAAGTATTCTTATCTTATTAGATTTTGATCTCAAACAAATGAAAACCTCCTTGATCTTTTGTTTTCCCTTTGCCCTGTTTGCTGTGTTTGTATCCCTGTTCTTTTTATCGTAATTTGGCTGGGGGCCATCTCTCTGGTCATCACTTCAGTTTAATTGTGAGTAGATTCTTTGCCAGATTCCGTGGCATACCATTTAGGTTGATGGCTTCAGAATCGTTAATAGAAAGGTGTGTTTGGCAGTTTCTAGTTAAGAACCATGAATGTAAATATTGGAACTCTGATTATGGCCTTCTCTTTATAAAATGTGGATCAGAATCTAAGAATATGAAGAATTAAAGAAAACATGATTCAGATACTAAGTGTGTAATTGGTATAAAACAAAAAAATAAAGAAAATTATGTAAGAAAAATTTTTGGATATGTATGAATTACAATAATTTAAAATGGTGAAAACAGTATGGAACAGTAAAGAAATGCTCTTGACCTATAAATTCTAGAAATGGTCGAAAGGCCAAAAAAAATGATTTATTGTTGGGAAATTGACTTCTTTATCAATAATGGGAAGTGTTTTTCTCAGTAAAATACAGTTTATATGAAGAAAAATGGTGCCAGTCGCAAATCTCAGCAGGATTCTCGGACCTTTTTTAGCACAGATAATTGATTGCTATGAAATAACATCATTGATCGCCTAAGAATTTACCAATAAATAAGTCTGCGATTGGGATTTGCTTCTTTTTCTTGATTGATGTAAAAATCGCAGCTTCTCTTTGAGTTGCTTATGTGTCCGAGACCCCGACAGAAAGACAATTCCCCCAGTATGACTCATGCTCATCAATCAAGTCTGTTAAATTATAAAAAAGGATGAAAAATTACGCAACATTTTCTTAAGGAAGATCATGAGTTAAAGGAGGTGATATATGTTTTGTCCAAAGATGCGGAAGTTGGCAATATTAGGCATTTATCATTTTTACAAGGGTCATTTTTGGTCTCCTTATATTTCCAGTTTTCAGACCTAAATAAGCATCTTATGTAAGAGCTGTTTAAAACAATATTTTTGGAGACTTGGATTCAGGAAGGGTCTAGCTTTATTAAATTGTAATAAAGTTTGAAAATGTATCTATGCAGTTTTAAAATTATAATAACCAGAAAACAAACAAAAAAAAAAAGATTTTAGGGTTACTCCTAGTTCTCCCCTGATCTAAGATGTTTAAATATTTTTTTCCGAAATTTATTGAGGTGATTTAGTATTTTGTAAAAACCTTTGAGCATGCAGAAATTCATGTGAAAGACAGGAAATATAATTAGTTTATTCTTGAAATGGTTATAGAAACTGCAATAGTAAATTGGTAGCTTACGAGGGAAAAATCAGCAATTTCATCTTTTTTTTTCAAGAATGTTAAGCAGATTTCAATTGCCATGTAGTGAAGTTTTTTTTCAGAAATCAATGTGCCAGTGCGCCAAGTTGTGTTAAAATAAAAACAAAACATGGATTACATGCGATAGCTCAGAGGGTTTAAAGATAATTTTTTGAAATAATTGATGGATAATGCATTTTGCCTTTTGGTCAAAATGATTTGAATCAATATTTGTGGTGAAACACACATCAGAATGGTAAATTATTGATACATTGGGATTTTCAAAAAAAGAAGATATTGTTCAGATGCAGGAATTGGGGAGAAAAAGGGAATAATCTGAGGAGTAAACATCCTTTTATTTGAAGTGAATTATTCCCTTAATGATTGGAAAAAACGCTACTTGCATAGCAGCTTCGAATCCTATTGATTGCGGATAGAGCAACATCATTTTAGCCACTACGAAAGAATAAGACTGTATCGTTGGACAGCTTGAGTTGTATTGTGTGTCACCTTTGGAATTTTTTAAAGAGGGGGAGGATATAGATGCATATATTTTCCCCTCTCTTGGGAGAGTTAAGAAATAAGAAACTATTGGACATTTTAGTTATTTTGGTTCATAAGTTGGAATGATATTTTAATTAGATTCAGAGTAAAGGAATCTGTTAATTACTGTAAATTTGGATTTTCTTATAAGGTTGACTCCCGTAGTGTAAATTAATCTGGGGCTCTATGTGATCAATATTGGAATGAACAATGAGGCTGTGTTACTGGGGAGCTTACGAGTAAAACACATTTAAAAAAAATCAACACGAGTTTTCATCGGAGCTCAGATTCTTGCTGGATTTAAAACTGCGAGTGGAGTGGATTAATTACTTCGAATTGAGGATGCTCTAACAGTGAAAATTCAAAATACCACTTGGTTTTACATTCACAGAGTGTCAATGAAGGGTAAAAAAAAAATCAATGAGTGAAAATGATACAGAGACTTTGTAATGATAATGGAGCATTGAGTGTATATGACTGAGGATCATATGCTTGTAATTTTATTTTTTATTTTTTTTTTTGAGATTGAACATTTGTGATCTCAGAAAGGAGAGAGAGTCATAGTTTGCACGTGTTTTGTGACACAGTTGGTCTCAAAAGCCAAGGATGAGTGCAATTTGGTTTAACTCTTGAGAACGCTTGATGCATGGCAAGGTAATAGCATTTTCACCTGCATATGTAAGGAGCTTGGGGAAAACAAAAAAAAGCATGCGAAGAGTCTGGCCAATGTGTTTTGTGATATAATTGATTTTGAGAGGTTCACAGACAGTATCGGCACATAGTCATGTTCCTTTGTGTGTGAACAATCAGAAGCATCATGAGAACAAACGGAGCCTTCCTCAGAACCTCCTTTGATTCCCCGCGGCGCACTCACGGACATCCGCAGACGTCGAGTCCCGTTCCCAGCGGTGAGGGGGCTGCAGTAAACAGCCAGGGACAAGCCACCCAAGAGAAATCTCGGACAGTGTCCAGAGCAACCCAGGAGGGTCAAGTAGTTTCCCAGGTCAGGACCAATGCCCAGTTGTTGACCCAGACCTGTCCAGAGAGGTCAGTTCAAGACCAAGTGGCCAAACCTAAAATTCCAAGCCAACAGCCAGCCCAGGGGCCAGGGCCAAAGAAAATACAAACCAAGGCTATCATTGAGCATCAGAGTATTAGAAATAGACCACTTCCAGCCATTCCCACCGAGGAAAGTGATGAAAACAAGAATTTGACCCAGAAGACTGCTAGCCCCGCAAAGAGAACTGAGGGACTCTGTCTGGTCAAGCCTCATCAGAACATTCTGACCAAGGCTGAACTTCAGCAGCATATTCAGTCCCAGCTTAATGTCATATACTGGACTACTTCATCGTCCTCAGGGTAAGTGTACATGTGAACTCTGAATCTCCTATTCTGCTATGCATTTAAGGTGGATGGGGCCAATTTTTAATGTCCTCTTGCAAAAATGCTCCCAGGTGAAAAGGTTTAGATTGAATAACTTGTGGCTTATAAGGATATATGTTGAAGTACTAATGGGTAATATGCATTTAATGGTCATTGCTGAAAGTCGATGAATAATGTTGAAGTAGATGTCAATGGGCATACATGTTGTTCATGTATTAGCACTATTATAAGCAGTGCATCGGTTGGCATTCACGCAAGTAGTGATAATTGGTTGTGACCTTTCAGCTGGACATGTATCAGTGTTTTTGATACTGCACAAAATGTTTACTTACAACTCCAGGGCTTAATTGATCTTCCATGTTCTGAAGAAAGAAACAGGTAGGCTCTTGAAATCTCTCTTTGATTTGTCAAGTACAAGATGGTGGGCTCTATTTAATTAAGTGCTTGTTTTAATGAGCATATAGTCATCAAACAGTCATTAAATATTGAACATTTATTCTCAGCTATGCGTGGCAAAACAAATTTGATGGGTGAAAAAAGTGCAAAAATGATTGGCTCCTTTGAAGATAATTGAATATATCTCTTGATATCTCGTTAACTAACATCTCTGTTGTTTGTGTTTTGAGATTCCTGAATTATACGGTTGACTTGAGGTAATTTTTGGTGCATCATTATGTCACATGGTAAATCAATTTTCCAGTCAGGATGATGGTTCTAAGTTGGAAAGTAAAATGGAAAACATATGACTCATCCATTTCATTAATATACCGGTACTTGGGTATGGGAAAAATTGTTGTACTCTCAGTGTTATTACATGTTGTCTACCCTGATAGCTGGAATTTGTCCACCCATTATTATCAATAATGAAGGATTTAACTAAATCTGTCAATATTTCACAAAAAAAATGGCCTGATCAAATCAAATATGATCAGTGTGGCGAGGGTCACAAATCTAGAGCAAAAAAATATGGATGGCTTTAGCCTCTCCTGCTAAGATATCGATTCCAGCTCTAAGCTGCTTGATATTTTTGTCTTGGTTGCATGTTGGTAAAAAGTTAATTTGCTCTTCTTGCAATATTCTGTGATATATGGGTGTCTGGGTGCCAGAATTATCCCGATTTAATTTCCGTATATTTGGGTGCATGTCAGACATGCAGGGGTAGATTTGGTTTATGGCATAGTGACACATCTGCAAAGCAAGAATAAATTTCATCAGTAAATTTGGTAATTTTCTTCTTCTCAGCATTTCTGCGTAATATTACATTGAAGAGCAGTTAAATTTGACTCACCATGTTAATGAAAGAAAAAAATACATGTACAGTTTATTCAGTGCCCCCTTTGTCTGGTAAAGTTCAGCTTCAATGGAAGACCAACTGGGATCTTTAGTGAGTCAGAACAATTAAAGTCCTGTAGTCCTCTGTATGTATATTTTTTTTGTTTTTTGAGCTGAAGTTCTTAAGTGAGTTTTGCTGATCAAAATTTGCTGTCTGTCATAATGTTGTAATATAGTTGTCTTAAACTTTTCAAATTTTCATAACCTTCAGACAAATTTCAACCAAACTTGACACAAACTGTCCTTAGGTCAAAGGTAAACGAAGGACCACGCCATCTTCCAAGATGAGTTTTATGAGAAACATAGTGAAAATTGAGTAGGTACAATCATGACCCATAAGGGTAGGACCAAAGTATGTTATCTAAGTTTAACATAGAGTTATATAGGGGAGGGGGGGGGGGGGTTCTGATGATGGGGAACATAAAGGCCATATAAATAGGTGAGCACTGTGGTCCATGGGCCTCTTAGTTTGTTTTTTCTTCAACAAAAAAGAGTACTGCATGGAGACGGAGAGTACCATGATGCATTGCTGACAACATAGAACAATGGAATAGGTTTCATTCATCATACACAACATCCTGCATCTCTGATGTGAATGTCAAATGCCAAATGCTTGGATGCAATATTTGACAGAACTTCAGAAGCAAACCATGACAGTTGTGTGACATAAGCCTGTATTGCTGACCCCTATCATAAATATTACAAACAATTTACTTAATTGACAATAATGCATTTGACAGACACAAGGCTATTGCATTGCAGCATCTGGAGACTAAGATCTTCTGCTGGAGTTGTCAGAGTGAGGCTTGTCTCCTGCTAGAAGTTGTCATATTGAGGCTGCATGAAAGTAATGCTTGGTTTTGGGTCAGACTGTGTTGGAGATACATTTAGATTTGTCTGTAAGAGTGTCAACACTGGCAGAATCTGCTGAAATTTGACTTTTTCAGATGGAAGAGTATTATGTAAAGCACATGCTTGATGTTTTCAATTTGTGTCCTATGAGAGCTGTTTGAATATTTTAAGTCCATAGTTTTGTTTTCCCTTTATCCTTCAATCATTTAGCTGAAGTTTTACTTGAAACCAGAATTGACACATTGTGATAAATGATTCAATGCAGAAAACAGATTCCTATGTATAGTTTAGACTAAAATTGCTAGTATGCAGTCAAGGCTTAATTGAATTGTATTCTGCCAAACAAAATGGCCACACATTTCTGTAGTGCTCTAAAAAAATCTCTGGATGCTTTGAATTTTCCAGTATTTTCCTACATTCCCTCCATTACAAGTTTTCTTTGTCCAAGGGGAAGTTTGCAAAGTCAGACATGAATGCTGAACATAGTCCCAAGAAGGGGGGTAGGAATGGAAGATTTAAATGACATTACCAGTTTAAAGTCTTGTATTTAATTTAATATTTTAAATCTTCATCTTCATCTACAAAATTAAACTAATTAATTATCCTTGAGCAGGAAGAAAAATTATTT
Source organism: Saccostrea cuccullata (assembly GCF_032062105.1). Lineage (NCBI taxonomy): Eukaryota > Metazoa > Mollusca > Bivalvia > Ostreida > Ostreidae > Saccostrea > Saccostrea cuccullata. Next base: position 64,538 of record NW_026920386.1, on the reverse strand, counting down.
CTTAAAATTCACCTTCAAAGAAATTATTATCAGTTAATTTGTAGGTGGACAAGAATATGTGGGTGTCTTCGTATCTTGAAAACAATGAAAATTACAAAAATCCATAAAAAATCAATGATTTTACAGAAAATTATCTTGACAAGTTCTTGCACATACTTTTTTCTCAAGATATGTTTAGTTCCTTAAAAATGTAAAAAAAAAAAAAAAAAAAAAAAAAAAGTTGCTGTGAATATTTTAGTCAGCTTATTAGTTAATGAATCAAAGCATGCAATGACCAACAGCTCGAAGACATCTACTGTACAGAATTTGACACTTAGCTCAGAACTTCCTGCAGGTATTGATTTATAGAAAAGATGCCAATGTAGGCTCATGTTTGATCCATATATGTATCAATAAGATTTGCTCCTGTTATCCTAGTGAAGCTTAAATGGTCGAGAAAACTTGAGAGCATAAGCAATTATATTGCCTTTAAGCTTTTCAGTCACTCGAATAACCATGAAATAAAAATCATGTCATATATCTTGTTTTTTTGTGTGACATTTTAACATCACAAAGGCTTAATATATGACCTTTACAAGTAAAGTGGGAGGCTTTTTAACCTGTTCTTTTTATGTTGCTTGTTCGGCTATTAATTTGAAATATATTCTTTTAATCTTTTGAAAATCTCTCTGTTGGAGCTGCAAGACAAATTGCAATGAACATATTCCCTCCCACTATGGCCTGAATCACCCCTCCCCCCCCCCCCCCATCATAAAGAAAAACTCCCAACCCACCCCCTACCACCTAGCTCCCAGCCCCATACAGAAATGATACATATGGTAGAGAAGATAATCCTACTCCTTAGGATTTGTGCAAGATCTGTCTCCTTTATTGTCTAACCTTAGACGAGGATGACTCAGACATCACACTCTTATAGAGTATTGATCTTATTCTGTGTTACAGGGTTCTGTATTGCTCTAATTATAGAGCCACCGACAGTAGAGTTATAATGAATCTGCTATATTTATAGCAATCCTGATTATAAAGGTTCATAAATACTCCGTTCACTCAATATACAGAAATGTTGATTTAATGCTCACGATTCTTCAAAATAAATATATTTTATAAATACAATATCAGCTTGTGAGGCAAAATTAACAAAAAGGCATTTCAACTCTAACAAACATATATGCCACTCAGAGTTACCTCTCTTATGAGAGTGTCAATGAACCTTAAACTTTGAAAAAATTTTAAAAATGCAATTTTTGGTGAGAATTTGTAAGATTTCCCATGATAAAGCACTATATGACCTCAGTAGTACAGTTTTAGCAAAATTGATAATATGTGTTTTTAATCAAATTTATTTATCTTATTTATTGTGTCGATGATCATCTCTCTTGTCTGGGCCCGGCATCGTTTTGGTCTAAATATTTTAGGTTAATTTCAACTAGGTCACAAATACTTTATGAATATGTGTCAAGTGTTATCCTATTTGAATTGCAATATCTTTTAAAAGTTATGAAAAGGTTTTTAAAAGATTTTGTTGTTTAAGAAAAGAGCATCGGATCGAAGTGTAAAGTTCACCTATTTAACACCTGAATCCGATGAAATCAGACGTGGAAATGGATTTCACACCTGAGGTGACTGAGGCCCATAAATTAAGTTTTCCAGACACTTTTTAAATTCCCACAAAAATAAAATCGGGTTTTAATTCATGGTGAAAAGTAGAGTTTGATTACAGCAATTACAGATTTTTCATCCCTGTCAATATACTCTGACATCTTTATTTAGAAAGAAACCAATCGGACATGAATTTTTTTGTCAAGGGGTGACATGAGTTGGAAAATTATAGGTCACGGTATTTTATAAGGCTAATATACACTGTATATATAATGTGATATTTTGGTTTTCTTGAGTGCAGATTTTCAAGATTATAATATATTATCTTATCACCAAGCTCAAGGCATGGCATTAGTTTTAAGCCTTTTGGTCCAATAATGACAAAACTTTAATGTGTCAACAATGCAATGTTATAGAATAATACACCAGTTTCTAGCCTTTACCCCGAGTGTTCAGACGTAGGAATTCTGTGTGAATTATGGCAAGGGATTTTCTGTGTGAAATGGAATATTAGATTATGATAGGTTTGGTAGCCTTTAATGGACATTGGGTTAATCCATGGCAATGCAGCATAGTCTGATATTCAAAGAAATGATCGCCTTCAACAATTCAACCTCATCAGCTTGGTAGGATTTTTGTAAAAAAAAAATTCTTAAGTCATGATTCTTTTTTACTAAACCTTTGATCAGTACTGGTCACACACTCCTTTGCAAAAAATTGGACTAGAAGATTAATTAAAATGATGATGATTGTACATATATAATGTTCAAAAATTGTTGTGATAATTTCTTATCATAGATAGAATGCAGGTCTCTTGTACTCTACTGATGGCACAAAACAAAGACATTGGCTGCCATTATTAATTTTGACAAAATTGGATTATTTTTACAGCATTGTTCTATCACAAACGAGAACAGGATATTCGTTTTTAGAAGCAACGTGTCTTGGGTTATTAGAAGAATGTCTTATATTAAATTTTTTACACAAGATGCAAAATATTAATAAGAGATGGAGATTAAAGGTTATAAAAGTGTAACTTTGATGAAAGCAATATTGCTAACAGTAAAACAAAGTTTATTATTAGACAAGTCTATGGAAATTAACCATGCCTTTGTTTTCTTCAGTGGTGCAAAATGCAGTAGAAGCAATTTTTTTCTCTTGAAAAAAAAATATTCCCAGTACAGATAAAACTAATCTAAAGTTATTTATAATTAAAAACTTCATTGAAAATAGAACTGCTTTTCATCTGAACTAATTCCTGATCCTACTTCTACTTTCAGTTTTGATGACAGCAGTTCCATTAGCAGTGGGGACATCAGTGATACAATTAATGAAATTAGCACTGATGATGGAAACCTGACAGGTGGATCAGGACAGAGTGATCAGAATAATCCGTACAACAGCATCAAACGCATCGCAAACGCTAGAGGAATTCCGAATGGCTATCCAGGACACATGCAAGGCAAACGGGCCCCTAATCTGGGGACCAGTGCTTTCATGGGGGCTGAGTACAGCAGTGATGCCAGCCATATGTCAGGGTGGAGGAAGTACTCTCTCCCTCAGACAAACCGCTTACTGAGTAGTGACCCCGCCGACTATGCTTACTTGTTTAACGGATATAGCCATGCTTCACCCATGCAGCAACAATGGGGAACCCCTCCAGTGCAAGGACAAATGAGAAAACTGTCTAACACTAGTCAACCAGATATCAACCATTACAGAACTCATAGTGCTGATTACGTGGATCCAAGTAAATCGGGTGTGTACTCTTCTTCCAACAGTCTGTCCAATAAGAAGGACTCAGAAACGAACACTGATCAGTCGCATTTAATGGAAGCCAGCATGCGGCGTGTTCAGCAAGGTGGGATGGGGCCAGGTGGTCAGGGCGGTTTTGGGTACCGCAGGCCTCTCAGCAACACCAGCACCGGGTCAGCTGGGAGCAACAAGAGCAACGGTTCCGGAAGTTCTTGTTCAAAGAGTTCGACCGTCGGTAGTCGTTTAGCCAAACACGGTGTGATGAATGACAGCAACGGAATCAAATCAGGGGAGAATACTCCATCTGGGATTCCAAGACCGGGAAGTGCTACGTCCATACGGACGACACCGCAGAGAACCGAGGAGTTATTCACTAGTGCTACACTGGAGAGAAAGAGAAAGGGAATAAACGGTGCAAGGACAAATGGTAACAATATTTCTCCTCCTGAGGAACTTTATAAGTCAAACACTCTAGGTAGGACGCAGAAAAAATATGGTAGCAAAACCAGTCTTACTCGAACACCCTCCCAAGGTGAAAATACTACTGTGTGCAATAATACAATCATTTCCAATCCCCATGCTACTTATGGGAAAAATGAGAATGGGAGACCTAATATGTATTCCCAGTCTCTTCCCAATATGCCACAAAATGGTGCACCAGGAAATTATGTGGCGATGGAATACGGAAGTGGAAGTCCACGCAATTCTGGTTCAGGACAGGGAATCTGGCTCAAGAATACAAATGGTAATGCTCCAATGCACATGTCTGAGACTGAGAGTATGGATTCTATATCTTCTCATGCTTCCAGCATCCAAGCTCAGATACAGCAGGCTCGAGCCCTGAGTGACGCCAGTGCTCGCATTCTGGCTCACGGTATGAACAATGTGGGCCTGTCTCGGTCAAACAGTCTCAAATCTACTCAGTCCGACTCGGTCTTTGGTTCCAACGCGGGGGACAATCTCACTCGCACCAATTCTTTCTCTCAGCTTCCTAGCCCCCCTCCCCCTTCCTCTCCCACCCCTAGCAATAGTTCGCATTCCTCTCGCTTCACATATCCTATGACTGCTTTTGGTGGTGGATCAATGAGTGCTGGTGGTGGATATGCCAATCCTGCCAGTTTGAACCAGAACATGGTGCGGTCTAATACTCAGTCGAGTCTGCCACCTTATGGGAGTCTGGCTCACTCCAAGATGAACAGGGATGAAGATGGAAGCAGTGAGTCAATCCAGATTTTCTTTGTCTTGAGATAAAATGATTCTAAGCATGGCAACTCCTTCTTCATATAAAGGATATTTTTAATACTCAGACAATTTTTTTTTTTATTATTTTTGTATTAGGGTCATAATTTTAGTTTTCTTTTTGCACAAAATAAATTGAAAGGGGGGGGGGGCAATTTTTGCTTTGAGTTTTCTATCAAGACTTTATTTTTTTTTTCTTAATTAAAAGTTTTGCATGAGTTTTTAGATGTCAGCTAGGGTTGCTTTTCATTAAAGGATTGCATGCAATTAAAAAAATTGCAAATTTCCCTTTCTCCAAATGCTAAGTTTCCTTTAACTTAACACATTAATTTTTTTTATTCACTTAAAAACCTGAAAATTTTCATCACTTTAAATAACACTGCATGATAAATTATTAGATTTATAAAAAAAAGCATGCATGTCTTTTTAAAATTTACTTTTCCATAGGACATTTCTAGCTGTATGATTCTTGATCACTTCTAACAGTTTCTGACAATCAGTCATCCATATACTGTCTGTATCCTCTCCTGACCTTGTCTGACCCCTCTCTACCCCCATCATCCTCAAATTCTCTTCCCAACATCAGTTCATTAACTGGCTTGAATCATGAGTTGATCATGAATGAGCTTTGCTGCATAATCCCTCCCAGTAGCAAAATTTCATTATTTGTAACTGCTGATCCTTAGATGAGATGAATTATAATCATTTTTCAACTGACATCCATTTTCTGTGCATGCAATTCTTCTGGAGTTGCCAATAATTCATAAAAGAAATCACTCCCAATGTAAATTGTGTATTTCAACAGTAAAAAATGAATAAGAGTTACCTCTCTTTATCTTGTTCATAAAATAAGTATTTTATTTTTCAGTTCATGGCTCAAACTTGTCTTTGGCATCTTGCACTTCCTCCATTTATTCCACGGTAAGGAATTTTTTTTAAAGATTGAAATAAATATTGTTCATTTTTATGATGGATTCTCTTAATTTGATGCCAGCATTTTCCATGTAAACTTTATGACTGACAATAGTAGAAGTGGTTTTAGGAACACACTGTAGAAAATATTGGCATGCACATTAGACGCTTCAAGAAAACAGGTGGTAATAAAAATGTGATAATTACATATCATTTTTATCCCTCTATTTCTTTGCAGGCTGAAGAAAAACAGCAACATGAGGTGAGTTATATGTGAATTAAATGGAGAAGATGTGTGGGGGATTGCTTCACCTTCAGTGTAGAAGCTGTTTTAGATTTATTTGAAAAAAAATATTAAGCTGCTGCTCTGAATTATGCAGTGTGCTAAGGCCAAAACATTTAAAAGAGTTTAATTCTCCAGAAAAAGAAAATGAAGTGTACTCTAATAGTTGATTTTCCTTTTGTTTTGACCCAGATTTAAATTTAGAAAGTTCAACTGTCATTCATAAAAATCTATGCATTCTTGTTTTAAGTGCGATGTAGGTTAAAGGTCAAGGTATAAAAAAAATTTGCGAGTTAATTACCCAAAGATCAAAATTGACACCTTTTGAGAATCCTTTTTTCATAGATAAGTAATTTGATATTGATAAGCTACTTGGCAAGTGGCAATCTCAAAAAATGTCAGTTTATGATTAATTTGTATCTAACTTGCCTTTGGGGTTGGCATTTATCGCATATCTATTTTTTTTATGCTGCAAGATTGCAGTGCATATTTTGATGCAAATGAATTTTAATGATACGGGTGAATCAGAAAATATCTTTTTATGCAATTGAATCTGCAGCATGCAATGAAAGGTTGACTTTGGCTGAAAGCCAGTGATGATCCGATTCGGAGATTCTTTTATTCTGTCAAATATTTTGAAAATAGAAGAGAAAAAAAATATGTATTGAAAATATTTCTCTTATCTGTGGGTGAAGACGTTATATGTTTTTTTGCAGTCTTGTATTTCGGATTCCCTGTTTAGCGAATTTAGCGCCTATAGCCTCTTGGCTTTGAAAAGTTTTAAGACAGTTTTTCAAAAAAGACAAGAATCAGACAGAAAAGCCACTGGCGATATCTCTAACTTTGTGTAAGATAAGGGAGAAAATTAAATAGAAATTGTTGCAGACGAGAGAAATATTGCCCCCGTTTCTAAACCAGTGGGGTTTTGTAATTTGTATCACAGGAAAACTTTTTTTTTTTTCTATTTTTCCGTAAAGATTCGTAAACTACGAAGAGAGCTGGAGGCTGCACAGGAAAAAGTTGTGACCCTGACCACTCAACTCAGCACTAATGTAAGTGGACCATTATTTGTACTTGTTCTCTTTGATTAATGCTGCATGTTTCTGAACTTTTGAATTTCTCCGCAGTACTTTGTTGCAGTGAAAAAAAGTGTGGAATATATTTCAGAAAGTCCATTTTTTGGTCTGTAAAGATTGTGCATGAGATTGTGTTGACAAAAAATTGAATGGTTTCAAGTTTATCAATCATATTGATTAATGGTGTTTTTAAAAAATTCATAAGAATGTGTCAAGTTTCAAAAGGATTAGTAAGAGCTTTTGATGTAACAATCTTCAAAGAATTTACAGTATTGTAAAGAATGGGAATTTTATAAGGATTTTTAATTTTTTCGGTGGTGCTTTTTCACCAGGGACAGGTGGTTAATTTCTTTCAAGAGTTGTCTTTCTTTTTCTTATCTCTCTGTTGCTATGGAACTCTTTTTGTGTAGGAGTTGAGGCAGTGCATTGTCAGAGATCTTTGACCTCTGTAACCTCTCATAGCTTTTATCTCTGTCCACAGAAAAAGAGGCCTTGCATTGTAAAAAAAAATCTTAAACCTCTTTTAGTGCACACACTTGGAGCAGAGGGACACAATCTGCAATAGAAATCTCCCTCCTCCCTCTATGTTAAGTGATAAGTCTTCCAGTCAATATTTGATCATAGAAGCTGTTTTGGATGCAAAATAGATTCAGGCATCTTTAAGCTGGATTTTGTAGTCGAGACCTTATCGCACATCATTGATATCTTTTTTTTTTGAAGATGAATAGTTTGTACGTGATCATTAAAGTTTATATGCTAGGCCTTGATAAGGAAGACTTGGGCATTTCCATTCCCTAGTTGTATAAAGATTCAGAATTTATATGCATATTATCTCTTTCTCTAATTTTTTATTTCCTGCGCTTTTCAAGGTCAATTTCGTCTTATAATTGTGTGCGTTTGCTTCAAGCCAAAAAAAGTTTCTCCGAATTCATTTCAAGAAAAGTAGATAATTCTTGTGTTTATTAGATGATAGTGACAATTTTGTTTAAAAATAACAGCTGCTGCCTTTCCAGTAAATTAAAAATTTAGGTTAGGAATCTTATCCAAAATATCTTGTAGGGAGAGAGAGAATTTAAATGCTGGAATTTTTTTTCCTTTGAACCCAAATAAACGCTATGTGTTGGACAAAAGATTCTCAAGATAATGAAGGAAAAAAACATGGAAATTGATATCAATAACTTAAGTATATTGGCTCAGAGCATAGTGAAAGTCCTGCTGATTTTAAGGGAACCTCGATGCATGTATTATGAACATCGAGAATGTTTTTTTGGGATTAACAAGTCTAGATGCCTCTCCACGATATCAACTAACCATGATGGAATTTCTTTTGAATCTGAAGCACAGAAGCTCATCTCTTGCATTCTTTGCCATCAGCTCTTCTGTTCTAGGCAAATTAAACCTGCTAACAGCCTCTGGGTTATATAAAAATATCACCCACTTGCCCTTATCATAAAAAATACCAAACGAAAAAAAAATCAGTTGGTAAATGGTGGTTAGATCTAGAAGTTTTATCTTTAAAAAACATCATCTTAGTACATATAGGCAAAGAAGTTTGATCCATTTTGCTGAAATTTTAAGGTGGATCCATTTTTGATAGCGATATATATTCAAAATATTATAGCAGTTCAACTATAAATAAAGATAGGGAGCTTCGACCCTTGATAGTAACTGGCTAGAATGAATGGTTTGTAACCACTGATCACCGCAGGATCCACCAATATTACCTCCAATAACTGAAGATCTTTCAACCTATCAAACAACTTTTTGGCAGGGGGAACAATTTTTTTTTCTGAGCTTGTGAAACTTCATACTTGAAGTTTTTCAAGTTTTTTTTTGGCAGCAGTCCTTGAAATGCTTTAATGATGTTTAGGTTTTAGCGGCATTGACCATCACCCCTAGAGAGGTCAAATAGCTTCAGCGTTACAAGTTTTTCCGACTCCTGAGACTGACAATATTACATTCTCTCATGCTTCTAATGAGAATTTTTCAAGGCTTGTTGTGCTTGAAACACTATTGAAGTTCAATGCTCAGAGGATTTACAAGGAGGAAAATATTTACCCTTCAATTTGGAATATATAGTGTGAACAAGTCTATATAACTTTGACCTTAGTATTTGCTTATGTGGATTTTTTCTCACCTCAATAAATATTTGGTGCATAAGTGGATGTACATAATTACTTGTGTGAAGAATAAATTTTGGAATAGTATCAATACCATTTGGTTTGAAAGTTGTCTTTGACTGAATTGAAGATGGATGCCAAAGTGGAGAGTCCGACTTCTCCCAATCGCTGCAAGTCTCTATATGACAATGGTCCAGTGGAGTGGAAAAGTGATGTCTATTATCCATTTCACTCCGCATATAACAATAACAACAAGGCAAGTCATGTACAATTTTTTTTTTTTTACTGAGGATGGCTTTGAAGTGGTATTGGTGGGAAATGGTATTTGGGTTTTGATTGATATGGGTAGATCAACTTTTGACTGCAGTTCTAACAACGGCAAAATTGTGTTTTTCAATGAAGGTGTGCAATCAGGTGGTAAATTATTTTGGTAACGAGTTTTCTAAAACATTTTACTAACCTTAAAGCATTGACTGAACTTCTGCTTCTCTGGTAACTGGTGAAAGGCATATTTTGATTATTCTTAAATTCCATTATATATAATTGAGTCTTTCAAATTTTGATTTTCAACACCTCTCGTTTTTGAATCTAGGTTGATTTGTGTAATTTGCTCAGCAGAACTTTCAATTCGAAAGTCTTACGAATTATGAACTTCAGCCCCTTTTTGGGTACACGGAAAACATCATTTTCAACAAAATTTGACATTTCTTTCATAGCATGGAAACATTTTTGCAGTAAATTATTTTGAAATTTAGACAACCATTATTCTGATAAATGATCTTAAACATTTTCACTTTTGGTGGTCTATAGGATAAAGAAAAAAATTACCTTAAATCAGAAACAAAAACAGAAAAATATATTTTTGAAAGAAAAGAAATTGATATAAATCCAACCACCTGTCAGTTTTTAAGATAACGTTTAACATATTTCAGAAAATTGAACCGCTTCCAAAGAAATGAACAAGATATTTCGAAGCTGCGTAAATTTTTGCTTGAGTTTCCTGCCCTCTTAGATAATGATGAAGTATATCGCTCAAGCATAACCCCAATGTAATGATGATTCCAGCTATATTTGCTTTTTCCGTAGATTATTTTATCATTTATAACCAATAACCCCCCTATCAGACGTAGAAGTTACAGCTCTAATCATTTGGCCTGATAGATTTTCTATCTGGTTGTTTGGACAACCATGTAATTATTTTTCATCCAAATGAAAAATACAGGAAGCTGTCATTTTCCTAAAACCAAATTGGGAATTTACGAACGGGGTCATCATCATTTATGCGAAAACATTCTTTTTGATCAGTTTTATCATGATCATTTATATTTGATGTTATATAAATCCTACTATAATCTTGGATTTGAATAGTTTTAAAAAGTTGAGAGAACTCTTTCCCGATGCACTTGCGATTTTTGATTTACAGACACACATAAATAGCTATATATAGAGCTCGTCCATTACAGGGCCTGACAATATTCGGACAATAGCTCTCCCGATTGGGGTAGATTTACATGCTGAATTGATTGGCTGGGAAAGATCTATGGTCAGAATGTGTATTGATTCCTCTGCCCTAAAAGTCCTCTTGCTGACCCAGGGAAAACTGTATGATTACTCCGAGAAAATATTGACATACCTAAATGATATTTGTACATTGTTATTTCCTGGGGGAAGCCTTGGCTAACATTTAGCAGTTTATGAACTCTTGATGATTGGAAATTCACAAATTAGGGAGTATACATTTGAGCTGTTAGATGTTGCAGTTTAAATGGTAGATTTCAGCTAGGTTGCTTGTTGAATCATCTCAAAATGTTAGTTTTAGAGGCATATATCTCTTCAAGATGGTAAATAATTAACATATTTAGGGCAAATATGATATTAATCAATGTTTCAACCAGAAAAGAAAATAAGTTAGTAAAATGCATGTGCAGATTAAACCACAAGAGGTTGCAACTCAATTACATAAATGTAAAGAATCTGGAGATTGGTTAAGTGAGAAGGCAGGCGATATATTACTCTCTCCTTGTCTCTCTTTGATGAGGAAGATAGGAATAGTCTATTTGATGCTATCAAGTTGTAACAGTTCAATTTGAAGATGCAGCCCCGCATGACAAGTCTGATGGCACAAGAAGTAGGGGAAATATTAAATATTTGTCAATTTCCATAAAGTTCATCAATGAGGTTTGGAGTGGATGAATTAGGAAGCTTGAGCACATCAACTTTTCCAAATTCCCAGAAACTTGAATCTTGATAGCTGCTTCAGTGCATCAAAGTCCTAAGGAGGGTCTCCACTTCACTGCATTTTAAGCTTGCTGCACCTTTCTCCCTGACAATGTTTCCTATGTACCAGTGTGGGCACAAAATAAACAAGAGAACGCTTAAGCTAATTAGCCAGTAGCCCTTGTTATGTAATTAATAGATTATTTGTTTATTTTCCTCACGTGTTCTGCCAACATTCTTACAGATTTCCAGACAACATCAACATAACATGATATGTAGGTGTGATATCTGTAAATATCATAAATTCCCACTTTTTTTCTACCCTTCACACATTGCTAGTTGGGATCCTGCATTCCTTGAATTAGAAAGGGGGATAATTTTTGTGTCTGGTTTGTTTTGTGTAGGACATTTATTGGAAAGTAATATGAAGTTTTAAAACCTTCAATCTGAAATTCATTAATGAAAGTAGATGAAGACAGATTCATGTAGGTGTTGGCTCACCAAGATTTCAGGAACCCTACCGAGAAATTTCATCAAATTCCACCAAACTGGATATCCATAAGGTATAGTCTTGTTTTCCTATCTGCCATTTTTTATTTGTTTTTGGATTTTCAAATGAAAGACCACACCTGGCTTCAGAAAGGAGAAACAGAGACTTGGGGAACTGAACATCTATTATGATAGTAATCTATTCTCCTCAGCAACTGTGACTTTTGGCATGTGATGTTAACAGTTTGAAAAATTTTACTAGACAGCATACACTAAGCCCTCTGCACCACACCCTTATTTAATTGATATCACTACATTCAACATCATTTCACAGCTGCTCAACTCTCAATATATTTATAACTATAGAGATTGCACTTTTATTTTTTTATCTACAGTGATTGGATTTTCGTCTTAATTCTTATCACTTCCATTGCACTACCTGTATTAAGACTTGACATATTCATACCCCTTTATCTCATGAATAGAGAGAAAAAAAAAATGAATGCTGTGAGATAATTTGATGCTTTCATGTTTTATCCCTTCACTATCACTTAAACATTGACTGCATGTTGGTGGTGTAATCATTTCTCACAGTAAATTAAGAGCTTTCAAGATTTTCCAACCAAACACCACCTTTCCCTTGACCCATTGACTCAACACAAGCATCAATTCCACGTTTATCACCTGACAGTGTATAAATATCTACCAACACATGTATCAGAATTAACCATAGGGTCTAGGAGGTTTATCTTACCAGGATGCTGAATTGTTACATAATATAAAAAAAATGTCTTCTTCCATTCTGCGGTTAACCACTACGTGCAAAAGATCCAGATGGAAATAGCATGAAGAAAAGTTTGAATTATTAAAAAATGACAAGTAGTACTCAGTTTACTGCAAGTGTGTGGAGTTATCTGCAATATACCATCTTGGATATTTTTGACATTTCTGTAAATATTTTTCATGAAGCAGGTTAAAAATTAATTGAAAACATGTTTTCTACATAGCTTTATTGAAAAAGAAATGTTGCATGCATTTTGAATTTTATCCCATGATATAATTTGACTTTCCATGAAGAATCAAAATTCAAATGACTAACGATTTTTGAAATTGTAGGGAATCTCTCCTTCAGGGTGTGGGAGATATGAGCACACAGTCAGGTTTATGAAACTATATAATGCAAATTGGGTACTTCATTTCCATGATATTAGAATTATCATATTAAGCTCCCAACCAAGTCATTTGGTCTTGCTAACCTAGTTATTAGCCTGGAATGTATGAATTGAGTTGATTGCTTTGCTGCAAAACCATAGGTCATCTGCACATGATACAATCACCCAAAGTGTATAATGAAGAAAATGTTCCAGAGAGAAAAACTCCCACTTTGATGTTCAAAGCAAGTCACAGAACTAGAATTGGCTACCAAGCTTATGATTCCAAAGTGTATGTGGCCATAATTATTTACTCATAATTTGCAAAAACTTCTGGATATAATGTGTATAGTAAAATAATTGCACTGGATGATGAGTATCTAATGTGATAAGTTCTTTGGGTTCTGTTGTTTGCTGGGGGGTAAGTTTGGAATTCTTTTTCAGCAACTCATTTGATCATCATGCAAGAACTTTTAGGTAGTAGAACACAAGTGTTTGTCTTTTGTGGACAGCATTCTATATTGTAATATTGAAAGTCTCTGAGGAATTTCTTTGACAGCTTTGGTACATGTATCTCTAAGTGTTGAAATGTTTTCAGTACTTCATATGAATCACTATAGATTCTGAATATGATATGCTGTAAAATGCCTTATCATTGTGAGGATCTAATTTTGGAGGGTTTTAGTAAAAGGATTTTGTAAATTTGTCTGGATTCAATTTTGTGGCTGAAGAAGTGTTCATTTGTTGTTTTTATATTTGACATTTTACATTTCCATGGAGGATGTTATTGTGCGTGTCTCTCTATACCACAAAAACACTGAAAATTAAACCCCCTACAGAAATAAGTGTATTCTACCACCTGCACAAAGAAACAGAATGTTTAGTACTGGTTCATTGCAGAAGACCTGTCTTGGCTGTCCATCATCTGAATTCTCCAGATTTCTATAGTTCACACTGGAAGCTGCAGCTACAGATGGCTGTTACTGCTAATTGGGACAACATTCTGCTCATTAGGCCATTTGTTTGTCTGTCTGCTGCCAGCCTAATATCAGGAATACAAATTTTTCCTAGTGCTTGAATTCTACATAAACATTCAGTTTTCCAGACTTCAATGTGAACTTGTGAAAAGTATGGGTCGGAAAAATACATAGAATGCCCTAAATAAATATTTTCTAAAGAAAGTCTTTGAGATGTCTACATTTTTTGGTGGCGATACTTTGTTGTAGTATTTGTTGTGGTCTTTGAAAAAATTATTTTTATCAGAATTCTGACTAGAGTTCTAATTCTTGCTGTTGTTTTAACCTCAATTAACATTTAAATGATAAAAATAAGCAAAATGGAACGAAAATCTATATCACCTTGAGATACATTCTAAATGATATTTAGGGCACCTACCATAGCTCGAGATTATCTTGTCATTATCAGATAATTTGGCCTGGAATGGGTGCAGGTTTTTGGTAGATCAGAAAAATACTGTGGAGGCTGATTTGTTAAACATCAGATATCAGTGAGTTTTTAGATCACATTAAGGGAAGTTCAAGTACTTTGACCTCATCAAAACCCTTTGAACTGCACATATGTATGTTCATGCAGCTACAGTAGTTTGTATCCCTCTCTCTCTCTCTCAAGATTCTGACTTTTGGAAAATGCTAGATGAAAGACAAAAAGAATATTTGTTTGATGCATATTTTCAATAGTCTAAGATTTTAGAAAAAAAACAAAGAATGGAATTTTCTTATACACAGAATTTCTAGACAGTTTTACAGTTTTAAAAAAAAGAAGACAATGCAATGACTGCTTCAATGTGATTGCAAAGCAATAAAAATATGGATTCAGCTTTGTTAAAAAGAAAGGGGGCTTCATGGCATCTGGGTGACTCAGATATGTTTTGACATATCTTTTGGGTAAGATGGATGATAACTGGTTCCGCAGGGATGATTACTGATTTCAGAATCATATTTTTATGTCTGTAACAGAGAAAAAAGTTATAATTAGCAGAGGCTTCAGTGGTGACTAGAAGTTGTCTCTGTGGAGAGGCATTTGATTGGAAGGATTTGAAATCATTGCATGCAGAAAAAGAAATATCTTCACAGATTTCTGCTTAGAAAAATGATACATTTTTCCTCCATAAGAAAGCCAACTGTATACCTCTGCTTGCTAGATAATAATTATTTTCTATCAATTCAGTGAGATATTTTGAAATGCAAAATAAGAAACAAGCAATTCATCGACCTTTGGTGTACAGTGCAGCCTTAATCTTCTGACCCCATGGAAATTCTTACACTGGATGAATAATAGTAGTATATATTTGAGAGAAAATCTTTTTAAAAATTGTGTATTTTTAATCAGATTTTTATGTTAAAGAGAAATAATCTTAATAATATGCCAAAGTTAAAAATACATACAGACATATTAAAAGTCATGACTTTAGGAACGGTGCGTACATTTCCATTAATATATATATATTCTGTGATAATGAAGACTTGTGCAATCATAAATTGGAATCCTGATGCGTTAGGATATAATGTATAGCCTTGCTTTACAAAGCTTCTACAATATTCATAAAGTAAGGGGGTAATGGCAGATTTGAAACCAATAAAACAGATTTTCATAACAAGATAATGGACATTTTTCTCTGTTTAATCAGAATGAATCATGGTGCTATCATATATTTATTCTACACTTGAAAGAAAGTTGGGAGAATGTACTGTTAGCTTTGTAGAGCAGCTTCTAAAATAAGACCTGCTCCAAGGGGAATTGAAGCTGATGACGTAGGATGATTTATTGATACAAGCTAATCTTTTCTCTTACATGGGATAAAAAAATATTTGTGATGAAATTGTTGGAACAAAAGAAGATTTTCAAAAATAAATCTGTTATAATTATACAGCTAGTATATATATAATAAGTGTTATATGTCTGAAACGTGATTGGAAAAATTGCTGATTTCAGATATTTAGCAGACTGTATTCTTGGCATGGATTAACTTTCAGTACTCAAAAATGCTTCAGTTTTCCCTTAGATATCCTATAAAATTTGTTGAAGAAGCTGCTCATTTACTTGTACTTAAAATTTCTCATAGATAGTTTTAGGCTACAGAAATTCCTTCATGAAAGAATGAGTTTCAGCCATAAATGATTTGTAGCTCGTTGATTTCTCTCTGTAAGATGTACTGATAGAGGTCAACCTTCTCAAGACCTCCATCCTGCTTTGCAATTCTGATTTAATTTCTCCAGCAGATGACAATTGACAATCATCTATACTGTGAGTTATTTGTAATTCCAATAAGATTGCCAGTAAAGTGAGCACTGTTCTCTACTGGGATTGGCCTGCAAGATCTTGGTCCGACTTACTTACGTACTAGAAGTATATCACACAAGATTTAACCTGAACTTCTGAACTTCTAATTTGTCTTACATGTATATTGCCTTTCTCTATTCTGTTATTTGTCTTCATGGTTTCTTTCATTAAGAATAGAATTCCAGTATTATTGGAATATTTTGAGATTCTCTTTTTTCAAAAGTACAGATTACAACATTCTTTAAATACAAAAAAACTCGTAATTTGCCAACAAGAATATCAGCGGCCATTAAAACTTGATTGGAATATCTTGAAAACAGACAATCCTCTCTTGAAAATTTCAACTCTGATGTGGGACAATTAATTTGGGGGAGATAATGGGGTTGACCTATGTTCTACTCAGTGAGATCCCTAGCCTGGTGTTCCCTATCTGATTTGGCTGCAAAGGTCAATGTCTAGATACCAGTTTACCAGGGTACCAGACTAGGAGCTTGTTGGGGGTTATCATACACAGTGTTGTACAGGATGCTGTATCAGGGGGAAGCATCTCTGTTCTTGGTAAAGTCAAGGTGTTCTCGGTATCTTTTGTACTATAATGACTAATCATTGTATGGAGGAACCAAATGCTAGAAGTTTAACATAAAAAAATATTTCTTCATGAAAGCATTGTTCTTTTTTTTAAATTTGATTTGTTCTAAGATGCAACTTTTCCAAAATGCTTGAAAAAATCCATTTTTCTTGAGTGAAATTGCATATCAGTAATAAATTTTTAAGGCATTTCATTGAAAAAATTATTACACAATTTATAGAGCATTGCAGATTTCAAATTGCTTGTGTAATTAAGAATTTTCTATGCAGCTGCAACAAAATGGTTTATGATTTTGTAGGGATCAAAATGTATTAGAAGACTGTTTTTACAGTGAAACCTGCTTAATCAGACTTACATTTGGGAGAAAAATCTTTTTATTTTTAAGATTCCACTTGATACATAATTCTCTCATTAGTAACTTACAAAGAAAACAGTTGAACTTTAGTATATTGAACCTTGATATCTTTTATATCATAAATAACTAGACGTCTCTGAAGTTTTTCTCAGTCCCATTAAATTTGAGATGATGAGTTTTGATTGTAGTTAGTCAATTTTAAAAGACCATAATTTTGGACAAATATATTGTAATGAAGAAAGCCAGTTTCACTGTATGGATTTTGTTCTTGAGATTGTTTGCACAAACTTTTTGCTGTTTTACATGCATATAAACTATTTCCTACATTTTCTTTCCATCTTGCTGTGAAAAGGTTAAACGAGTAAGTATGTTCTTTTGCAAAAACACTTCTGCTTCATAATGCATGGGGATTTTATCCAAACAAATTGCAATGTCTGTAAAATAAAGAGATTTGTGAGGTATTTTTGTGTGCATTTATTTGTTGTGGAGTGAAATGATTTGTGTGGTTTTGAAGCTTTTTATGTCCAATTTTTTCCATATTTAATTAATTACTCAAGAGCCAATCATTAACAACATTAAAGATGACATTTGAACAAAATATTGCTATATTAGGTAATCTGTATTTCATTTTGAATACCCTGTGATTTTGTGTAAAGAAAACAGGAATTTTATTGCAAGAGCTAGGGTTAAAAATAAAAATAACCGAGAGATATAAAAAACGGAGATTTGTTTTTGTACAAAATCAAATTTTGCAGCTTGTTTTCTATTTCAATCTGTATTTTTCCAAATAAAGGCAATTAATGCCTTATGATATTTTTATTGCTATGAGTAATAGTGCCACATCAAGGAAAAACAAGTTTATTATCCTACCCTACCCCCTTCCTTTTAGTTTTGAAGAATATGGTGACTAAGAGAGATTATGCAGAAATTATCAACAATATTTCACAGAAAAGGAGTAAATTCTTTGTAACAGTAATATTTTTTGGCATTTTTAGTTATGAAATATTGATCATGTACAAAAAGGCTTCATTTATTTCTGCTGTTATTGTTTTTGTATTGATAATAACAGTTTCCCTAACCAGAATTGTATATGGAAAAGGGTAAATATTTTTAAATCCTAAAAAAAAGACATATATGTACTCCCTTTATACAAATATGTAAGTCCTACACATATTGTTCGTTATGCTTGTATGTAGACCAAAGTATTTAACAAGTTATCTAAACTGGAAAAATATTGCAAGTTGTACCCCTGGGCTTCTGTGATTTGTGACAATTAAGCTATTATATGTTTCCACTTGCATGCATTTGGACAAAAATAACCACAGATTATTGAGCAACCTCAGCATGTCAAACAGATCCAGGTTGTCTGCCCTTAGTTCTCAGTTTTACCAACAGGAAATGCAGATTTTGAACTTTGCCAGCGATTGCAAGAAGAGGCAACACATTTATCTTCAGTTTGGTAATGTGTTTAATGTTAAGTGTTCAGAAGTCCCAAGGTGGTTGTATATATGTTTATTGTCCAATATACAGTATCTGTAGATCATGTAAAAAAAAATCTATCTGATACACTGAGTTGACTGTAAAAAAGTATTTATTGAAGGATGATCTTTTTTTTCATTCCTTTATCAAAGAATTTCTTACAGTGAATTTTTTTTTAAATTAAAAGTGATCATCTGCGTATCTTTTTTCCTCAGAAATCTAGGGGTATATGGTATAAATTATATATTGTTATTGTAATGATTCTGTAGAAGATATATTCAAATGACTTCACCATTTTGTTTCTCAATGATGAGATAAGGGGTAAATCAGAATTACTGCCAAAATTAAACCCAGTTCCCAAGACGTCAAATGGAATCTTAAACTTAAATGTGGCATGGAGATTTCTGAAATTGATTCTGGCTCTACAGGCATTGCACAGTATCATCCTATTTCTCTCACCATGGCAAAGTCCAACTAAAAGGGATTAACTCAAATTAAAGTTTCAAAAAAACAACAGGGCATCTGGCAAGAAAACACATCTTCTGCCATGTTAAGTTTCTTGTAAAACTGGAAAAGGGCAGAGACCTTGGCTTTCTGATGACATCAGAACAAAGTGGCTTCATTGATTCTGAGGCGGGAAGAAGGGAGGGGGATTATTTTTATGTTGAGTTGTTGGTCACTGATAAATTAATGAATACAAGGCCATTTTGTGGTAGAAGATGAGGTTACTACATGAAATCGCCCTGCGTCTGAATATTGCTCCATGTTTATGTGGATGATAAGTTCAGCAGTAGAGCATTTTATTCATTGGAAACCTAAAAGTTTTAAGAATATTTCTTTATCGCATATTCTTAAGTTTAGATAAATATTTGATGTGTGGTCTAATTTTTCATATCTGCCACCAAAAAAATTGATGATATGCAAATGGATGCTGATGAGAGTGCATTTCACCAAGTGACCATAACTTAAGTTCAAATTATGGAAATGGATTCAAAGAAAAGATTCAAGAACAACTCAATTGCAGGAATAATTTCTACTTCTTTATTTTCTGCCAGATGTGAGTGTTTTTAACTGATTTTGACAAACATTAGCCTGCTCGCAGACAATACCACAGCTGCTGCCAGTACCAGTAGCATTATTATAGAAGAATTACGTCATCTGGAGTCCACAAAGTTTTGACATAAATGACACCATTTTATTGCTCATCAAAATTTCCCTTTTGACATCTTGAGAGCAGAAGAACACAGGGTTTGGAATCTATGGAATTCTGAGAAAATCTTAATGACTTTCCTTTTTTTTCTGGTCCCTGAGATTTGATAATTCACAGTACAAATGTTCTGAAATGATCACCACATAAACTGAAATTTGAGTCTCTTTTTTTACCGTCATGTCAGCAAAGAGGAAAGTTTTTACCTCATGGGACTTGCCTGCATCTAGAGATAGAGATGCCAATTTTTTCTTCTCTTTTAAAAAAGAGTTGGTCAATTTCTGGAGCATGAGAAAAGATGATTTACTAAATTTTTGTGACCATTGACTTCTTTGCTGATAGATTCTACATTTAGACACCTTATCTGTGAAAATTTTTGAGAGTGGAATGATATTGGAGTGTTTTGATTAAGGAGCTACATGATTGCTTGAACGAATAAGCAACAAGAAAAAAATTGTATTAAGTGCTTAAGAAATCATATTTATCTCTGGAACTTAAAACATTCTGACTTGCTTGTAAATAAGTTTAGTGTATTCTCCTAGTGAGTTTTCCCCCCTAATTAATTCAATTATGCCAGGAAAAAATTCTCAAATTTAGTGGCTCATTAGAACTAAAAATAAAAGCATTGACTATTGGAAAAGCGTAATTGCTGTATAAATATTCGGGCAAAAACTTCTTTGGAATCGCCTGACCTTTGACCTTGTTGTATTGATAGTGCTTTTAACCAAACATCCCAGCGGAAGAAAACAAATTGAGGGATTATACAACCTATTTACTCGGGGTACCATTAACACTGATGTGGCATTATCAAGCATATACCAACAGAAGCCTGTGAAATTGAAGCATTTTGTTATGATATTTTTGATTTTGCAGGAGAAACTCTTGAGATATTGGTTTATCAGTTGATCTGTATCTCCGGATATTTTATCCCTCAGATCCCCAGTTTCTCTGTGATGTCATCATTCTGATGATTGAAGGATTGTCTTTCCCCCAAAATTCCGCATTCTCCTTATGTTTATACAGGACCACAGAGAAAAACTCACAAAACATCGAGATTTTTGATAGATTAGATTTTTTTGCTGCAATTTCTACATCTTTTGAAGATTTTTTTTTTTTACAAAAGGAGTAAACCTTTTTTATCCAGAGGAGCTCAAATGACATTAAAAAAAGTGTGCTGATGATAAAAACGATATCACTGGTTTGGAAGAGGATATAAAAATATTAATCGTATGATTTATTTATAGACTAAAGTGGGGTATTGATCATATCAGTTTGGTTTTTTATATCACCCTTCATTGGCGCTTTAAGTAGTATTGGAAAATAACGGCAACAGTGACCAACAAACTATGTAATTGCAGCAAAAGGGTGGATGTATTGATTCGGTGTTGACAGGGTGGTTCTTAATTAGAGTTATATGAGCAAGGTGCAAAAAGTCAGCAAATATTAATTGCTCCTATGATATGAACCACTGACATGTTTGATGTATTTGGCATTTACATGAGAACTTGTAGAGCTCTCCTGAATTGAGGTAAATTTGCTCTTGCTGGGCTGAAAGAACTACTGGACTAGAATCTGGGATTCTGCATTCATCAAAAATTTTGTTTTAATTTCGACTCAGTGGATTCTTTTGATGAGAAGGAGTAAGACTTTTTCATCATTATCCAATTTGTCCTCGTGAAGAGAGGGATGGAATTTGGCATCGATGGCTGATTTGTATAGTATTTCCTTAATTACAAAAGTTTTAATTGATTTCCAACATTAAGTAGCCCAATCACAGTTTCTCCATTGGATGTTGGGGGAGTCTTTAATCGGGGCTTTCATCAAATACTGGAGGATCATATTTTTTTCCTCACAAGTGTTTGCATTGGAATCGAGATATTTATCAATATTTCTGATTAACTAACTCTGAGAAGGGAGGTAAAAGCAGAAGGTTCTTTATTTCACACTTTGTCCCGAGAGTTTTACAACAAGACTGATGAGGCAGTAATGATAGAGTGAAATATGAGGGAATTAATTAACGTTAAAATTTTGATGACTATCTTGTGAGGTGGAACTATAAATTGTGCATTAGTTACTTCAAGGACGGAGAAAAAATGCAGGAGAAATCAGAGTATGAGTCCCTTTACGACAGTGTGGGAAATGAGGGCTATATGGTTTGTATAGTTTATAAAACTGTCCATTTTTTAATTTTTAGAATGTTGTCCTTTTTTGGCCAACCATTGAAAACTTATTACATGTATGAGTTTGAAACTTTTAGTAAAATATTTAACCAAATTAATGCACCACAGAGAAAAAAATTTTTAGAAATATGTGACATTTTTTTTTTATTTAAGAATGTATGTCAAAAAACTTCATTTGTATACATATGTAGGTTCATAGGTTCGTGTTTGTTTGTTTTCTTTGGTTATTTTTTGGAATGAATAGGTGGGGAAGTTACTTTGTTACTATCAGTCTTTACCATTTGAATTTTAACACATCTTGGCAGGTGTTATTGCATTTGCAGGTGAATTAGAAGGAATTGATTTTTGGAGTGAATGAGAATTAATTGCGGGACAGATGATGCTGAAGATTTGATTTTTAATTAATTAGCAGTCTGTTCATGATGTCTGTGTGTTAGGGTGGTCTGAATCATCTCCTTCATAGATTTTCAACCACAATTACCAGTTCTGAGAGTTGAAAATGTTATATAACAGTATATTATAAGGGTAATCATTTTATTATCATTTTGCATTCTGTAATATTTAAAAAAAAATTGAAACATGTTTATTGCATAAGAACAAGGAAATGTTAGAATATTTTATTTTCATCTCAAAATCTATAAAGGAAAATTAAACTGTTCTAGGGATTATCAGAATTTATGTGCTTGTATTTTTCTGAGTGACAAGGTTTACATTGCAAAATGTGTTTAATGGTTTTAACTGCATATCCTGTTTATTTGCTAGTGTTGCAGCTGCACAGCTTAATTAAGACAGGTTACATACCAATGCTTAAAGCTTTGGGGAATATCGCATCACAGGAAATCAATGGTTATGAATAATTCCTGACAATGAGACAAACTTGATACACCTCATTTTTGCATGACTTGTGTATTGCAAAGGTATTATGTGTGAGTATTTATACACTGTATCTATAGCTTGGGGAGGTATTTGGCACCCACCCCCTTCCTCTGCTCCAGAGTGGGTATTATGGAACCACCCACAGGATTTTCATGGCAGTAAAAATTCTCGTAAAAATGAGAGCAGTCAGCTATCATGTTTCTTGGTTTCTGATGCACTTCAGAAAATTTTATTATGGATAACTAGATACTAAATTACTTTTTATGATGTGAGAATGCTTAACAAATTATCCCATGCCATTGAAAGTGTGAATAGATATATGCATAATACATTGGTTCTATATGCAGATGGTGAACTCAATTCACTTCAAGAAACCACCACGGAATTTGAGAATTGCTATTTCTTTTTCTGGTCTCTCTTTAAATTCTGCAATCTTTCAGCTAAGTAAGAATTCAGATAAATTTTTGAGGGTCTGATAGTTGCAAGAATCCCCTGTTGATAAGAAATTGTGGAAGAGAAAAAATTCTCCTGCATTTTTGGCACCAGCAGGTCTCCCACTGCGCCATGGTTTGATGTGCTCACTGCAGTCTTGTGAGTTCCTATGACGATTCCAGCTAGCAGGGCTGCTGGGGCAATGTTTGATGTTTACTTCATTGTGCTTTAATATTCATAAATTTGTAAAAATGCATCACATCCTATAGACATTGTTGATAAACTGCACTGCAGGAGTGAATACTTTTTGGTTAACAGCTGAACATGCAAAGAGAATATAAAGATCATGTAACTATGGTGATTAGTTCAAAGGAAGAGGGCACCACAATGACATAATATTTAGAATCAGGTCAACAATTTCCTATTTTTGTTACTGTGTTTTATTATATAGGCAAAATCCTATTTTGTTTTGATATAATTGTTTTTGTCTCTCTTCATTATGAGTTTTTCATATGAATTATTTATTGTCCCAGAGAAGCTTAGGAGAGAAAGTGAACAGCCCCATATTGTCCCAAATAAACCATTAGATAAAAGTCATTATAGTTAGCATAATCAAGATAAACTGACAACATTGATCAAAGGAAGTGAAAATTGAAGAGAAGTGTAAAATCTTCCCCCAAGGATATTGCAGGGCAAAAAAAAAACAACATACAACTAGTGAAAAACAGCATCGTCATCAGATAAAAGAATTCGATTTTGATTACACTGATTATCTATTCATTTGCCAATTATTCACATTGTTTTTCAGGTCATATAGCCTATTGATTTCATGAAACAAACAGTAAAATAGCTATGAATTATTCCCTTCTATTGAAGAGTTATTGTATGGCTGAGAGTGTTTGAATAGAAATTCCGAGAGTCCTTGGATGGTTATCTGTTTAGTTGGGAAACTGCTTCTGAATCAAAACATTATGTGATTGGTCTCTCTGATTTATGTGGGGACTTTCTTACTAAGTCCATTTTAAGGTCATAGCTATATTGATCCTTTTCCTGTTGTTGTTTGTTTTTCAGTTTTTTTTCCTTTTTGGGGAGGGTCCATTATTGGCATTTTTAAAGATCAAGTTAAATTCAAAAATTTCACCATGCTTTTCTACGACTTCCTTTGAATTGCATCCTAAAATTCACACTTATTAATGAGTTATATATTTTTTTAAAGATTTATAAATCTTAAATTGTAAACAATGCTGTATCAGTTGAAGATATATTGCATTTTCTTCTTTGAAAATCTAAGATAAAGATTCTTTTAAACTTCTTTGACAAAGAAATACTGCAGATTTAGACAAGAAAGGTGTGTACGACTTTATTCAACTTGTAAGAACAGTTTCTATGTGGTAAACTTCCATGTAGCGCTCCATGCAACTTTATACAACTGAACTTGTAAAAAATTCCCTTTACAAGAAAAGCATCACCAAATCTGTTTGAAATAGATGTTAATTCTCAGGTTGACAAAAGAGTTCAAATGATGTAAATTCACCTGAGCTTGTTAATTTCTCGACAGATGGGGCGTAAACTTTATATACTGCTTTTGTTTTTGTGTTTTCTGTAAAAATAGATGGTGTATTTGAAATTTCTTTGGCTCTGTTTAAGTTTCTGGATTCTTACATCACCTATAATCTTCTTAGCTCTGTATCATTTAATGCCTGAAAAATCTTGTGTTCTAAAATAGAGCAAGTGTTGACTTAGTGAGGGAAAATAGAATAGAACACACAATTGGAGCCATCCATTATGTGAACGATATTTTTGCATACAGAGGGATTTTTTTTGTAATGTTTGTTAAAAGCGTATTAAATTGATTGGATTTAATTTAGTCTAAAAATGTGTTTAAAACAGGCAAGTTCCATTTAAAGAATGAATAAAAGATTTAATAAATATTTTTTAATGAAATTATAATTGTCAATGAAATATGAAAATCTAATATAATATCCAACATTCATTTCATGCAGACTGCAGCATGGCTCTGTTTCATATCTGACAATTGTATATTTTTATTGGAGCTTGTTCTTGTAATATTGAAAAAGATATTTTCAGAGATTGGTTCAGTGACTACTATTATTTTTTGTTGCGAATCTCAGAGGACTCTTTCAGAAGAAGAAGCTGCAATATTCTTATGGAATATATTGATATTTCTGAATCTTGTTATTAATGTTTTCTATTTTTTCCTCTATTTTTCTATAGGCCCATGTGGTGGCGGCATTTGAACAGAGTCTGACCAATATGACTGCTCGACTTCAGCATCTGACTTCCACAGCAGAACAAAAGGTAGGTCGCTTTTCTGTAATTTCTCACCAAAAGGGTTATGCCAGTTTTATCTTTGGAACTTAATGGATTTGTTGTCTCATATTGCTGCAATTCTTAACCCCATCCCCCCTTTTCAATTGATTTTCCTCCTGCAAGAAAACACCCCCCCCCCTTTTTTTGTGAAAGGATTAACTCTGATTTCTAGTACATTGTAATTTGATTCCTGATTTTCTTGTGATCCTTAGTGCATTTTTTTTAATTAATGGCAAAAGCTTGTTGTGGATGCATGTATGCATCTTGATCATGCATTCTTAATTTTCTATTTTACTCATTTTCCTTGAAAAATTCATTTCTATTGAAATTTTGAAATTAAATCCCTTTTAGATAAAGAAATTAAAAGAATATATCCATGATTTCAAGTGGGAGATGGCTTTGATATTAAATACAGTTTGTCATGCTTTAGTAGACAGTTTTCCATCAGTATTTGAAGTTTTGAAGATGATAGAATACTGAAGTAATATCAGCATATTTCAAGAATATCAAAACACTAGGGAATTTTCTTTGATAGCTATTCAATAGACCAAGTCAACTTTTAGTTTCATCAGCATAATTTTCAATCTCCAGATCTGCAAGGGATTAGTTACTCTAAAACACAGAACAAAGCCATATACTCTAATACTACAGAACTTTAAAACATGTATAATAGGCTAGCTTTAAAATTGATATAGATGTATATTATGTAATGATCATATGCGTACGACACATCATGGCTTTTATCAGATGAAATGTCATGCTAGACTCTTAAAGAAAGATATTTCCAAGAAGCCAGTTGCCAACCTATAGGGGAGAATATTTTTTTTATAATATTGGATATGAATCATAGCACTTTATCAGAGATGAGATTAGGGTCTGCAGGAAATATGGAGAAGTTGCACGCTTCACTTGTTATCATCATCCAAGGAACCAAAAAGCTAGACCTGCCATTTTTTGTAGAGTATAGGAAAGGGGAGGGGGGAATAAAGCAGACAGTATAACCTTAGGAATAGGGGAAGACATTTTTATGGGGCTTTTTGTCTATACTCTGTGAATGGCCGTTAAGTGGATTTTCCCTCCTTAAGTCAATTAACCATTTTATTGCATGAACTTATTGCATTAAATCATGAAATGGCTGGCTTACTTCAGATGATAATGCAACAGTGATGTTTGTTTTTCTTTCAATTTTTCTCCCCCCTTTTTTGCTGACTTTCTGATTTTGCTAACAATTCTTATGCTGCATATACCGTGTTCAATATAGGCTAGTGATAAAGTTCGTCTTCGCTCCAAACAAGAAAAGGTATGTTGGCAGTGCATCCAATTTTCTTCTGTATTAATCTATCCAATTTTGTAGCATTATATAACAATTTGTAGAGCAGTTTTCTTTCTTTTGTTGGTACATATACTTTTTTTCATACTCCATATTAACTAAACATAAAAAATGGCTGAGGAAAATATAGCACCTGTGTATAACCATATTAATATAATATCATACATTGTTGTGTGATCCCAAATGATATGCTAACAATTAATGTGAAACCATCAATACAACAGAAATGACCAAATGCAGTGACAATAATTGTAACATTTTCATCAACAATATAGATATATTGCACACATTTTTGTTGAATCTTAGAACTGATTTGTTTTGTAGGATTTGCATGATTGGTTTTCATTTGTTTTCTGCATGCAAACTTAATTAAAATGGTGTTGTGTCTATATGTCTGCATTAGTAGTGATACTTGGCATACAGCAGAGTTACATTGTAGTAGCAGGATGGGCCAATTAAGTAAATTGAATACATTATCTTACGATCTTTATTGCATAGGAATTGTAACCTTGTAGAGATCAATGTAATGCAGTGTAATTGATTATACAAGATGACATGGATTATAGATAGTTTGCAGTGACAATGGGGAATTTTAATTCAGCCATATTTCACTAAAAGAAAAATATGATACTGCAGTGTTTAGAACTATATGGGGTGGAACTTATAATAAAGAGGAAGGTTTCCATTTAACTCTTGTTTTTTTTAACTATCTTAAAATGATAAATCATAAAAAATGCATGCATGATAAAGATGTTTTTGATGGTTACACTTTTAAAGGTGAAAAGCCTTGAAGGAACAAGATATAAGGAAATAGTCATTTATATTCAAAATATGGTTAACAACACACATTGCCAGGCAGAATTATTAGTTCAAATGATTCCAATAAAGTATTCCTTAATTCACCTACACAGATTCATAAGGATTGTCATCAAAAGGTTGTTTTTTATTTGTATCATTATAGGGATGCTGCATTTGAACATTTATCAAAATTCTGAGCAAAGACTTTGAATTTACATTCAAGGACATCTGTACAGTTTATTGCAACTATGAATCAGGGGAACAGAATTCTAACAACAATATATTACCTTAGTTATTTTCAAAAATCAGTTTTGCAAGATAAAATGAGACATATTGCATAAGAAGGAAAAGTTTTTGAAAGCTTTAGCAAACTTTTTTTCTTTATTATCATTTGGGTTGATAGATGCATGAAGAAATGCCATTTGGTAGATAAACAAAGGCGATATGCAGTGAAAATATTTAGCTTGGATCCAATAGATTCTCTGATTGCTATGCTTCCATTGGCCTTCTGTTTATTTTAGCATGTTGTTTGGGGGGGATTATATGTTATTCTTGAAGGTTGTATTTTGTTGCAGTTTATTTGGGTTTCACTTGCTCTGCACTGAAATATAAAACATTTCATAATCAGTGCATCTGTTTTGGCTCATGGCAGATGGAAATCATTTTCTAAACTGAGCTAAATGCTCCATAGCCATAGACTCTATTGAAGTGTCTTGTGCTCTTTCTGTTTAAGAGGGAAACCTTTTAACCATTCCAGTGCAACAAGGCTCTGCAGGACTCTATAGTTTGTTGTATAAACATTATTCTATTTGTTGGATTCCAAGGTGATATCTTTGCGAGAAATTATTTTGTTCTGATTAAGGTAATTACATTAACTTTATAAATATGCTTTCTATTTTTATCGCTTCCTGTCGGAACATGTGGTCCAACTGTCTATTTTTGCCACAGTGTTGAATATTGTATTCTTTTGATTGAGCTCAAGCGCAATTTGTATCAGAATTGCAGACAAAATACATATTTCAGGTGCTTTCTTCCTTATTACAGGATTCGGAGCTGAATGAGCTGAGGGCAACCATCGAGGCACTAAAACGACAGAGTGGTCTCAGCATACCTGATCCCACGATCCTCAGCCCTGGGGCAGGGCGGCGCCACACCTCACCGGGTATGGTCAATACAAACGATTACGTCTCTCAAAGTCCGCTCCACCATCAGCAATCGCCTCACCGTGGCAACCGACCTGGGTTCAATACCCTCCCGATGCCCACTGGTAACGACATAACAAGATTAGCTTTAAAAATCACAAACATCACATTGAGTGTTTTTTGACTTATTTTATTATCACTGTTGTCACGAATTTTAGTAAATTTTTAGCATTTGAGATACTTGTTAAAAATTTCACTTTTTATTTGCACATGATTTTGTCGATTGAGATATTTAATTAGAAGGGTGGGAAGTACATATTCATAAAACCAAATATTTTTCATGGCATTTATTAATCCTTAAGTTTATATTTAATCCATTATTTAATTAATAGCCTTGAAAAAACATTATGCATCCCTGCAAGGAATCAAAGACTTTCATACTCTTCCCAAAATTATTGGTAAAAAATCTCATAAAAATTATAGCTTAGGTTTTCTTCTGCCCCATTGTGACTGGGATTTATAATCAAAATAATATAGAATCTAGAATGATTAATTAGGGTGCAGGGACAGTATTTAGTTTGGGTTAGCTGGCCTTCAAGTTCAGAAGTACTCTGTCATTTCATTTCCAAACTTTTTACGGCTCCCTGGATTAAAGCAGGGTGGTGGAGTGGGCACACTGTTATTTATATATTTTAATTCTGTATTAATTATCATTCTGCATGATAACTTTATTTGCATGCCTTTACTTTCTACCATTTTCATTAGATATATTCCTCTTGAATAATGTTTTTCACTATTTCATTATTAAATTCACTTTATAGATTCATTTTTCTTTTATTCATTGATCAGTATTTTATTAAGCAATACATTTTCTACTTGAAAAATGATTATATGATTACAGCAAATTTTAAAACAAATGATTTAGATTGTTAATTATTTTATGTTATTTCCTTTAATTGCTCCTTC
Organism: Saccostrea cuccullata; assembly: GCF_032062105.1. NCBI lineage: Eukaryota > Metazoa > Mollusca > Bivalvia > Ostreida > Ostreidae > Saccostrea > Saccostrea cuccullata. Next base: position 34,712 of record NW_026920386.1, on the reverse strand, counting down.
AAGAGTATTGAAGCACTGATAGAATGGTGTAATTTCTTACCAAGCTGATTTTTGTCTCTCTTCAACCCCAAAGATTTTTTACTACACTAAGGCAGACATTTCTTTACAAACGCTCACCATATGCAAATAATCTTTCAAAAATAATTACCTCATTCTTCTGAATGATTTCTTGTTCTTTCCGCCTGTGTATCTGCCAACTTTCATAATCCTGTTTCATTTCCAATGCATGATTTGAATATCTTACAATTCTTTGCATTGAGACAAGATAAGTGATGACGTTGATTCTATTTCTGTCACCAGAGGGCAGGATCACACGACAGCTTTCTACGGACAGTGTTTCCAGTATCAACAGTCTCTCCAGTGCGTGTAGCACTGCCAGCCAGCAATCGGCAGCCACGGACGGGGAAGCAGGGCGACGCAAAAAGAAAAAGGGATGGGTGAGTGGCATCTGTTGTATATACCTATCATTTCACAAAACTGTCAGACATTTGTATAGGGAAATGACTTCAAAGACTGATTTTAAAGAGGATTCAAGGAGGTATTTGGTTAAATGATATTTTAAATTTGAAAGTTAATTTTAATGCCAGAGAAGAGTTAATTTGGGCCAATATATTTCTTGTGTTTCTGTAGATCTTTTTAATAAAACAATATACCTTCAAAATTACTGAAAAATATATTTTATTTCAAACTATATATACATTATGAAATGACCAGTTTCTGCAAGATTGAATATTTATTTGCATATTGTTTCCTCAGCTTCGGAGTTCCTTCAGCAAGGCTTTCTCTAGAAAGAAGAACAAGAGTGGCTCCATGTCGGACTGTGAGGTGGAGGTCGGGCAGATGAGGTCAAACTTCTCGGCTCCTAACTCCCCTCTCTTACAAATCCACATGCCAAACGGTCAGGGCCTTATCAAAGGCTCTCACTCTTCTAGTGCGTAAGTAGAATACCTTCTGTCAAAATGATTCGGAATAAGCGTTGGATTACCTTTAAAATGATTGTCATTCTCATATTGTGGTAAAACAAGAGTTGCCAAGGGAATGATGTGTTCAAAGTGTGACAGGCCTAGGAAAGGAAATTTTCAGGAGTTGATGCGGCAAATATTGATAAAGAAGTAGACAGATAAATTTTGTGTCTTGAAAAATTTTGCTTAAATTGCTTTTCAAGATAAAGAATGTGAGTGTCTTTTCTGTACAGTTTATATGAGGCAGAGGATGCCACTTCTGTTCTGGAGCTGAGGAAGCAGCTCCGAGATAAAGACATGAAGTTAACAGACATCAGACTGGAGGCCCTGTCGTCTGCTCATCAGCTGGAACAACTCCGCGAGACCATGAACAAAATGAAGGTAAGCAATCAGAGCCCCTACCACATTATTCTTATGATAGCGGATTGAAATGTAAGAATTGTGAGTTACAGTCTATTTTAAATATTCCATTGGCATTTTGACTTTAAAATGGAAACAACTCCAGATGTTTTACCGTATATTCTCACCTGTAAGCTGTTTCTTTGGTCCAAAACTCTCTGTCCAGCTTATAGGCAAGTTATAAAACAGCTAGTTAATATTTTATGGGGTCAGTGCCTCTAAAATAATCTCAAACAATACAACCGACTTATATGCAAGTATATATATATGGTATGTGTTTTGTGCTTTAAAAATGATTTTTTACGGATTCAAAATATTTTCCTAGAAAAAGTCGGGTCAGGTAATCAAGTTAAACTGAACTGGTCCACAATTAAAAGGCAGACAACTCAGATTTACTCTTTCATGTCATTTACAGACATAATATTATAGAAGATCCATTTGGCTGGGACTAATTTTAGCAATGGCAATGTTATTTTTCAGAATGAAATGAGTGCCTTGAAAGCAGACAATGACAGACTACAAAGAATGATGCATGTTCGTCCATTAAATTCATCCCAGAATTCCATAGTCCATAATCGTACCAGTAGTGAATCATTAGAGAGATCTCTCAGTATTACAGAACAACCTAGTCTAGGTAACACTGAATGTTGATATCAAATATTCATAGTGGTCAAGGTTAACCTAATCATAAGCATTAAAAGTGCTTGGAAAAGGATGAAAACTATCTTTATCTCCTAATTGAACCATTGAATTTATCACATGTTGAAACTGAACACAACTCACATATAGGCCACTCCATATTAGTTTTTTTCTATCTTCCATGTTAGTACTCGGGTAAACTCTTCACATATTTTGTGCCTGATTGCATAAAAAATGTGTTAAAAAGCTTTGAACACTCCGCTATGAGTTACGATCAGTTTATAGTGTTAATATTGTGGATTATAAAACAATTTGTACATATCCATTAATCAAAACTTCTTTCTTTCAGAAATGATATTATCAGAGACCCCAGACAGAGATGGGAAGAGAGTGACCATGACTGTCTACCTGGGGTCAAATCCTGACCCCCTGAGGGAGGGTGTAGAGGTGAGCTACATATAGAACATAAAATGAATGAGTTCAAATGAAAAGTTCAGTTCATATTACCTGTAAATTTGATTAAATCTTGTTTTGTGTATGTTTCCTTGATATCTTTGTAAAATATGTGACTTTAAACCTTGTGTGCACTGCGAGTGAGCTTCCATCTTGTTGTCAAAATTAGGCTCATGCTGTGTCTTTATCTCTGTAACATAATTCATACAATGTTAATGTGTATTGTACTGAAACTGCACTTTGTTCACTTGCCCTCGATGAAATTATTTTTCTTAAAAAATCGGAATTGTGAAATGAAATTCAAAATGATCAGATTTCAGTACATTGAAATAAAATATACTCTGCTGTCAGTAAAAAAAAATGCATGTAAGCTTTAGATATTTTCGAAAATAAAATTCAAATGTACATTTTAAATACAAAAATTAAACACAGCAAGATGTTGATATCAAATGTGAATTACAATACTTGAAGATAAAGCTATTTCCTGTATTATAACATTATCTCTAAAACAGACACCTGTTCACAGATTTCTTCATGTGGGTTTGCCAAGATAAGAAATAATTATAGCCACTCTGAAATCCCACAAAACTATTACCCAGTAATTTGTTAGTAATTTCAGGTTCTCTGCATATTTTTGTTGGCACAAGATGTTTTTTGTATTAAATGGAGGTTCATTTAGTTGTACATATGTTTTACAAAATACGTGGAAATTCTTGCCATTTATTCAGATTTTTTTCTGTCTGTTGCAGAAACCAGCTGAAGTTTTAATAGGTTCTCTCTCCGTCAGTGGAAAAACAAAATGGGATATCCTAGATAATATTGTTAGAAAAATACTAAAGGTGATTATGAAGCATTATATATTTTGTCAATTTCCATTTGAAAGATCATATTTTGTAAATCTCATCATTCATGTACACAGCCATGTATTTTTCATATCCCTTGGTTTTAAAACTTAACAGATATAGCAATTTACATTATTTTATATGGAAGCAAAATTGTCCATCTCTAGCATTATAAGCATGTTTTTCTCTGTGTTTCTTTTCTAATGATTATTATCACATATGTAACAGCCATATTTTTATACCTCTAAATGATTCAATGTTTTATTTACAGGAATACGTCCTACGAGTTGATCCCGTGACAAATTTAGGTCTCAGTGCGGAGAGCGTCTTTTCATATCACATTGCCGAGATTGTCCGGACAAAGGACGCTGAACTGCCAGAGTTACTTCCCATTGGGTACCTTGTTGGTGATACTATGCAAATTGGAATTTGTTTGAAAGGTAGGAAAACTTTTTTGCTCAAATTGACTTTCAAAAAAAAATTGATTTAAAGTTTAAATTGATTTATTTAAATTTGAATTTGATTTTAATTAATTTAATGAATTTTAAATCTGTTTGCATGTATAGGTACCAGACAGAACAGTGTGGACTCCCTGGCATTTGAGACCCTGATCCCTAAATCCATCGTCCAGCGGTACGTGTCTCTGTTACTGGAACACAGGAGAATCATACTCTGTGGACCCAGTGGAACCGGAAAAACTTACCTGGCTCAAAAACTGGCAGAGCACCTGGTTCTCAGGTAAAAACAAATAATGATTTACCCACATTTTACATTTCAAATGTCTGTACATAAATTGCAATTACATGTATTTGCAATAACACTAAACAGGATCAAGGAAAAAAAGGGGGGTGTTGAAATGTATGCTTCTTCATTTTTTTAAAGGTTTGTACGTCTTATTCCAAATGTTTATTATTCAGATCTGGAAAGGAGCTTACTGCGGGCTCCGTGGCAACATTCAATGTGGACCACAAGTCAGCTAAGGAATTACGGCAGTACCTGGCCAACATCGCAGAGCAGTGTGAGAACACGGGGGTGGGGGAACTCCCTAGTGTCATCATCCTGGACAACCTTCATCACGTGGGGTCCCTGGGAGAGGTGTTCAATGGATTTCTCAGTGTCAAGTACCAGAAGTGGTGGGTGTATTGTCTCTTTGTAGAAAAAAGTTACATAAATTGGAGACATCTGAAACTTCCAGGAATGATTTTTGGCACTTATGTTTCTGTTAAAATCATATCTTGGAATAGACTTATGTTTCAAGATTAAGCTAGTATTTGCCACCTGACAAATAATTTCTTGTTTTCCGTATAATAGAATTTCATTTCCTCTTAAGAAATGTTTCATTACTTCTTTACAAATGCAAAATATATCAACTAATACTGGATTTCTTTGATAGCCCCTACATCATTGGAACCATGAATCAGGCTACATGCTCTACCACAAATCTACAGCTCCATCACAACTTCCGCTGGGTCCTGTGTGCTAATCACATGGAGCCCGTCAAGGGATTCCTGGGAAGGTACCTCAGACGGAAGCTGGTGGAGGCGGAGGTCAGGACTGGTATCCGTAACAACGACCTTAACAAGATCATTGATTGGGTGCCTAAAGTCTGGCTCCACCTCAACAAGTTCCTAGAGACACATAGCTCCTCTGATGTCACCATTGGTAAGGGACTGTTCAAGATTAATTTTATTGTAATGCAAGATAATCAAAATTAATTTAAGAAACATAAGCTTCAATTGCATTTTGATTAGTGGAATGTAAAATAAAAGTTTGTTGAAAAGACATTTTGCAAGAGAAATGATTCTTTCGTAGGAATAGCTGTTGAATGACTATAGCTCTTATGTTTATGATATAATGCTACAGGTCCACGGTTGTTCCTGTCCTGTCCAATGGAGATTGCTGGGTCCAAGGTGTGGTTCACAGACTTGTGGAACTATTCCATTGTTCCTTATCTTCTGGAGGCAGTCAGAGAGGGACTGCAGGTTTGTTTTATATATGATCAATTAGCTATACACCTTACTATTACCATACACATACTATATACTTGTATTGATTGTTACCAATGAACTTTACATACAAAACCACGCGACTTTTGGTATTGACATTGGTTGACAAAAAAAAAAGAAAAAAGCAATTATAGTTCTTTCTACAGAAACATGGAAAGATGTAATAAAACCTATTAAACTATTAGCATCTGAGTCAGTGGTTTTAATTTTTAAAAAGTCATATTCTGTTATCCAATCAATGTTTTGTGTAGCAGTATTCTAAAAATAATTTACTTTGTAATAGGTGTATGGGAAGAGAGCCCCGTGGGAGGACCCCACAGATTGGGTCCTGGAGTCATATCCGTGGGCGACGGCTAAGGACGAGGATCCCTCCCTGCTGAAGATCAGGCCGGAGGACGTGGGTTACGACAGCCAGGGGGTGATATCCACCTCATCAGGGGTCCCCCTTAAATCCAAGTCTGCCGACTCAGCGAACCACGGTGAATCCACCACTGACCCCTTGGTTAGTCATGTGTAGAATCTAAAACCTTCACGCTCTGTTAGATGTTGTGGCCCCTTTTTCTTTTAGTTTATAGATAGAACACCGTCACATTCTTTTTTGGTCTCCGTTGTTTCGAACTCCTGTCATAATTCACTGTAATGGCACTGTCATTGTAAAACACATTGTTTCGGTCAACTTGATGTTGTATATTCATGGTGAGGTGCAAACAAGAGTGATATGTTGTCTTTCGAAAACTGATTTTGATTCCCATATATTCAGCAAGAAAAAAGCTGATAATCAGAGAAAAAGAGCATGGTATTCTGTACCCTTCTTGTTTACAGATTCAAGTTTATTTTGTTTGTAAGATTTAGTTTGATATATGCCAAAAACAGTACACCTAAGCCAATTAAAACAACTACAACTAAAAATAAAAAAAAGAAACCTTGCTGATAGTGCTACAAGTTTATAAAGTTAAAAGAGCATTTAACATAATTTTAAGGAATCGTAAAGAAAACACACAAAGCATTGTTACTGCTAAAAAAATTATAAGGTATATTTTGTTTGGCTGGAAATGGCACCCAATTCTAAGTCTTTGCTGAAGTAAGGGATCTATGCAGATTGTAGTTATATTTCGAGCATAGAAAGACTAACAGAGGGACTTGAATCTTAAACAAGAAAAAAATTACAATGTAGTTTGCTGTGTGTACCCATGTTTTGGTTGCATGAACAATTTTACCCGTCATATGTGCATTGTGCATCAAGTCTTGCATGCGTTTTGTTTTTGTTCAACAGACCATTATGCCTTTTCATTAGAGGAAATAAAAATTAACATGTTCCAAAATTGCTACAGCTTTTCTATTATTTCATCATTGCAACTATTGATCCCTTCCTAAATACAGCTTTCAGGCCCCTTAAATGCAACTTTGAAATCGTTTATATCTTATTAATGAAAACAGTATCTTCTAATATTTGAGAAGTGAATTTGCAAAAGAAAAACACTTGACCGTCTTAATATATGGATACAAGAGGACAAATGGTCTGTTGTTGGAATGTTATTATTTTTGTTGAACTATATAGACTTTATATCTAACTTGCTAGTATGTGGTTTCTTTTGTGACTTTTCAGTATAACATGATCAAACGCCTACAGGAAGCCGCAAATTATTCTAGTTCTCAGAGCGGTCAGGACGAGGATTCAGCCAGCGTGGGCAGTCGGAGTAGCAGCGTACAGGACCTGTCTACTTCCAGTGTAGAGTCCACGATCTGAGAAAATTATCCTCAAATTCAAACGTTTTCATGATTCAGAAGCTGAATGCTGTGATTGTTTAGAAGCTTGAACCTTTTTTTTTTTTAGAGTAAATGATATCATGTCTTATTTATATGACCAAAAAGAACTGTTGATGTTCATATTTAGCAAGTGAAAAATGATGTACATAATAATGTTTTACTGAACATATTGCCAAATACTATAGATGCCTAAAAATGGAAATTCTGTCTCCGAACAAAAGCAGATTTTTCTTCAAAATATTAAATAAAAGTATTAAGTCATACCACATAATACTTTAGATAATAGAGGATTATAGGCAGCTACGCAGAAAAAAAGGGTGCTTTTATTACATTTTATGAAATGCGGTGAAATAATTTTTGTTTTAGTTTTATGTACCGGTAAGGCCATATGGAGATGTGCAATTTTAATTTCGTTGAAGGTGTATTTCTAAATATACCTAGATATGACGCAAACTAGAAACATTTGCAAAATAGTTTACTAAATCAAATGCAAATGGTAACCATCAAGATGAATTGTTGGTTATTTTTAAACAATATATGTACAATAGATGTATAGACAAACAGCATGTTGCATGATTTTTATGTCTGTTGTGTTGTATGTTTGTGAAGTATATGGTATTTAATATTACGTCACTTTTCCCAACTGCTGCACCATTGTCTGAAGTTAATTAGCAGTCATTAATTAATATAAAACATTTTATAAATTAAATCTTGACAATTAGATTCAACTTGAAATTTTTTTTTTATCAAACAAAATACAATCATTAGAAGAAAAGATTTTATGACTCCATGTTCTGTTTATTTTAAGGTCCGACCAGCCAAGAACGTTACAGCCGATACAGCTTAACAAATACGTGAATTGTAAATACAGAATTTAAAATAATTTATTCAATGCAACATGTCTGTATAGGAAATGACACATTGACTTTGTACATATCTGAACTAGTAATTGGAAAATTTAAGGAAGCTATGCCTTTCTTAAGGGTAGTATCTCCTATGGTTTTCAACCAAGAGGAGATTATTGGGGCAGGGAGGTAACTTCATTTCTAACTATTTTAAGAACTCTCTCTCTCAGAAAGATGTAATTTTGTCAAATTTATTTAATATGTAGATGTTAATTAAAAGGAATTTTTTTATGACATTTTGTTAAACTGGAGAGCATGTATTGATTTTTCATGTTAATTCTGTGTTCTATACACGTTTACATGTATTACTTTGTGCTTCAAAAACCCTTGCTTTATGCATTTTTAGAAATTGCTTAATCCCTTAATGTGCAGGTTTAAGGAAAAATCAAAAGCTTTTATGGTTTAGGGTGTGTTATGCTTTGAAATTTGCATTGCCTCTAGCTTACCATTTTTCGACTTTTGGGAGGGGTATAGGTTTCCTAAATATTTTACTTTAATTTATTGTTGTGTCATTAATATGTGTACATGAACTGTTTAATAAAGAGAACACCAAATAACTATCTGTTATTACCAGGCTTCTTTGTAACTTAACTTCCATAGTACAATAAAATTGTGTGAACTAGAACCATGTGACGTACATATTCTGCATGTCATATACCCGTATGTGGCATCATTTTAAGAGAATACTGCAGATTAAAGAGTTCATGTTTGTCTTGAAAGACTTGAGTATTGGTAAAGCCAAGAGCAGTGAGCATGGATCATGGCTTCAGACCCTCAATAAATTTTACAAATATTTCATATTCAGTAATTATATCCATGAATATTCCACATACAAGAGATGTAGGTTACATTTTATACAGAACATTTTTTTTTTCATTCAGGCCACAGTGGCAATATCACTTTTGTATAGATATATATATAGATTGTAGTAACGCTCTAAAATTTTTAATTGAGAGTGATCATGATTATTTCACAATCCTTTCTTTATGCTAGTCATCACATGTGCGTACTTTATCAAAGAGACTTTTTATATGTCCATGATGTTCATTATAATTACTGAGTTGTTATATAATTAGAAATCTCAGTTTGCACACTGTTTTCCAGGTGACACACATTTTTTTCAAACTACTGTGAAAGGTGCTGAATTGTATGTAATATAAAATCTTTAACTATATGTATAGGAAATGAAGGTCATTTTGTCAGCATTGAACTGATGTTACTATTTATAACTGTAAATATTTAAGCACTTGTTTGAATGGCGTTTCTTGTTGTTCAGAGGTTTTTGATTGTTGTGGTGTTGACAAGTTGTTTGTTGTTTCTTCAAGAAGTCCCATTTACAACCATAACAACAAAATATTATGAAAAAGGTGAATTTTAAGTTGAACATATACATTTTTTTCTTGTCTTATTATAATCATGAATTGTAAACAGAGGTGTATGTTCCTTAAATGTTTTGTAAAGGAGGAAATGACACAGGAGAATCATGTTTGATAATAAATATTTATTTCCAAACAATACGCACTTTTGTTGTTGTTCATCATTTGAGACAATATGTCTTGCAATGCAAGGACTTTCTAGAGATAATTCTTCATTCCAAGAATTATTCAGCACTGTTTGGTATATAGCATCCAAGTGCAATCCTCGGCTGACTATGCTACACCCCATTCAAACCTTGGATGTGATACATGTAGGTGGCCTGGAGGTCTTCAATATGCATTAGTTCCATACATTTCTCTGCAAGAAATGGTTTGTCACTCATATCATATTTCACTCTGCATAGTGCTCTTCGAAAAGGTTTGTAAAATTTTTCATTGTAAAAAGGACTGGATTATAACCTAATGTTAGGAAGCTTTGAAAGCAAAAACAAATTGAGGCTTGCAAAAGTAACTGTGATTTCAAATGTATTGCATTTTAAAGAAATTCAAATAAAAAGATGGTAGAACCCATATGACGTCCAAGGTTGGTGTGTGAGATATGAGCCACCCGAGGAGCACCGAGTGTATTGTATCTATTCTATGAGTGAAGGTGAAAAGAAATTGCAAAATTAATGCAACCTGTAATAAATGTAAATTTTACCCCTGGACACCAAGCAGTCAAACTGTTGGCATAATGTAATATTGAGTCATGTACAAAATTTTTGAAATTCATGGCTCCAGGGTCAAGAATTCTAGTGCTAAGGCAGGACTCTGATTATAAAGTGAAATTGTATCATACATGTATATTTCTTTGAAAATCTTCTCAGTTTTTTGGCATAAAACAAACTCAATGTACTTTTACGATGAGGAAGCAAATTAAGCAAACAAAATAAATGCATAGTTATGATAAGGTTTCTTCCAAAATTTTGAAAACCATGGTTCCAGGTACAGAGGTCCAGGTGATAGCGTGGGGCTCTGTGGAATATACTAGTAGAGTGAAAATGCATTATTTCTTCAAAAATCTTCTCTGATCCTGGGTATTTAGCATACAAACTGATTCTTTAATTATGACGAGCAAGTGTGCCTCTTCCAGAAATTTGAAATGTTTATCCCCAGGGTCAAGGGTTCCTGTGGTGTGGGGCTCTTCTGATAACAGATTAGTTGGTGAAAATACATCAATTTATTTAATTGTTCTCTGCTACTGGGTATTACATAAACAAAATGTACAGTGATGATAAGATAGGGTGCCTCTTTTTAAATTGTAAATTTCATGGCAATCGTTGGAAAGTTGCTACATGAAACTCAGGTGACCTTTTAGGTCCATGTGCATCTTGAAAATTCGTCAAGTCAAGAATTTGTTTAAGAAATATATATACTGCTTTCCTCAATTTCGCCTTGTCTTTGATTCACCCACTTGAGTTGAAAGCAAAAGGGACAAAAATAAGACATTAAGGCAAAATTTTCCCTGTAGATACAAAAATTTCTAATAAAAAAATAAAAATTCTGTAATTTGTTTTCATATATTATGAAGACTTACGACACATATTTGGGAAACGTATTGTCTGACCTCAAGAAATAAAGCTGAAAGATTAAACATAGAAAAATGTAAAAGTATATTGAGAGAATAGAAAGACACCCATGGTATATGAGAGATTTTTTTTTATTTAGTATCACAGGCACTTGTTTCGGATATAAATTTTAACCTACATGTATTACTATAGGTTTTGTATACACTGGACTGGTATGAAACATCGAACAAGGTTGGTATATGAATTATTTAAAAAATATTAATCACTCAAAATAAATAAGTTATAGAAATCCAATGGTGGATCCAGGACCGGCGTCGCCGGACGTGCCCCCATATTTTTTTTAAAATTTTGATTGTACTATCCTAAAATCAAAAAGGGAAAACACCTTATTTGGTTGAATTTTCTCAGTTTTCCATAGGCTTTATAATTATCTACCATTCTCGCCAAAATCTGTGCCTTCATTTGGAAGTCGAATGTGCGTAAAAAAAAACTGACCACCCCCCCCCCCTTCCGGATTTGCTCCCAAAATTAAAAAAAAAAATCAAGAAATACATGTTACTTTGAAATGAAAACAAAACCCAATTCTTATATGAATTTGTGATTTTTGAATCTGTATATTTACAGACATTTTCAGTAATTATATTATATTTTGCCCAATTAATTCTACTATAGGGCCTAGATGTCACTATTTTTTCCGAAGTGGAAAAGTCCAGGCCCCTGATTAAAATATTAAGTTGTATTCATTGTTAATTTGTGTGATCTACCATTGAACCTTTTCTATTCAGTAGCCTTCATGCTTATTACATTTTCAACAATAAATTAAAGTGTAATTTTTTTTATTGAATGAAAGAAAAAGTGGGCAAGCTCACATACCCTACGCCCTCCCAAAACTCCAAGTGCTAAAATTCCCGGAAAAAATAAAGAAATCGGAATTTCCTGATATAATATAACATTGTGTCCTAAATATCTCAGTTTGACAAAATTCTGTGCAGCGGTTTAAGAGGAGTTCTGCTGACAAACTGTTCATCTCTATATGTTCAAGATATGGCCAAAACTCTAAGTTGAAAAGTGCGAAAATTCCCGAAAAAAATAAAGGAGTCGGGATTTCCTGGTAATATGCACATCCACACATTGTGTCCTATATGTCTGCAAAGTTTGTCGAAATTCTGTACAGCGGTTCATGAGGAGTTATGCTGACCCCACCAAAAAAAACCAAGACAGACTGACGGACGGGTCAAAAACATTATACGTAACGCAACTAGTTGCGTGGGGTATTATAAAAATGCTCATTCTGATACAGTGTGAAAGAATATTTTGGCATAGTATTTGACAAAATCGTAGCAAAACTCTAGATTTCTTCTTGCTCGATCCTCTAAAAATGCAAAAAATTCTCAATATATGATATAAATTTTTAAAAATTGAAATCCATGTTTAAAAATCAGTGATTTTAATTCACTATCGCCTATAGCTTACAAAACAGTTTCTATGGTGTTTTGGGCTGTTCCCCATCGTCTCAAGCCACGGCCCGGAGTATGTATGTACAGCTTTCTCCTACCAGAGTGGGAGAGGATCGTACATTTTCAGTGGCAGATCCAGGAATTTCGTAACAGGAGGCGCAGTAGAAGGCAGGGGGTCCGGGGGAGTGCACTGAAGCCCCCAGTGGGTCTAGGACAAGGCCTTAGTGGGGGTCCGGAAGGTGACAAATTTTTACAAATATAATGAAAGATAAGAAATCAAAAGATACGACCAAGGTTAAGGTTTTTGGGGCAGACGGATAGACTGGCAGACTTACAGACTGACAGACGAATGAGACTCGTTCTCGATGATCGAGCTAGGGTAGATTAATCAATTGCAGTTTTTCGTAAGATATTATATAAAAATAACATTGTTTTTCTAAAATCAAATTTCCAGAATTTTATACATTTTTTTTTTTCAAAGTGCGTTAAGTGTCTTCAAATGTTGATGTACGTTTTTAACGCGCCGTCACGATGTCTGCACAGAAGTGCATCAAAATAAGCCACACATTTTCATAACCGTACAACAAATAAGATCCAAATGGGATTTAGTAGTAGTATTTATTTGGTATCATGTCATCATACATAAAACAAGTACACATAATTATACATGATCTTACAAAGAGAAATCTGGTAATCAAAATTTTAGAAATAAATATTTTAACATGACAAGATAGATACCAGGATAACCCATTAAAGCTCGAGAGCTTATTTCCAATGGGGTCGTATCTTAAATAAATTTAAAGAATAAATAGCAATATTCCATCATCAAAGCACTATAAAACTTTTGGCACAATAATTTTAGCATACACATCTAACTTAGGTTTAAGTATGACAACATTGACATTATCAATAAAATGTAAAATATATTTATAAACTAGTACTGAAACATATCACTATCATGTTCTAAAATGCCTTTTTGTAAGATAAAACTCTTTACTTGTTTCTTAAAAGTACTCTTTCCTTTTGTACACTTAATAGTGGCTGGTAAAAAATTCCAGTCCTTTATGCCATTATAATAAAAAGTGTCTGTTTGACATGTTTTCACATGAGGTATAAAAAAATCTTCATTAAAGGATGCTCTGGTGTTGCGTGAAGACACAGCTGATCTTAGAGTAAAATTTTCTGATAAGTAAGATGGCGCATAGCCATGGTATATATTATAAACATGGTTTAATCTGAGTTGTCTTACCCGATCTTCTACATTCAACAAATGCAATGTACTAAGGACTTTATAGTTTATGGTATGCAAAGGGGATAGATTAAGTATAAATCTCACCATTTTGTTTTGGCATATTTGTAATCTCTTTTTAAGACTCTTTGATAAACCTGCGTACCATGCACAGCTGGCATAGTCTAAGTGACATTGTACAAGAGCAGAACATAAAAGCATTTTACTTCTTATATCTAAAAAAACGAGCTTGTCTGTATAAAAAACGCAACCTATTGTTAACTTTTTAAACAATGGACTCAATTAAGCTGATATATTGTAAATAGGGTGATAATTTTCAATACATTTATGAAGGATAAATGATATTAAAGGAATATTATATTTCTTGTTTTTATGATTATTTCACTTGATCATCATCATCATTGTTTAGATATACTGGTAATACCTGTTAATCATTAATAATAAAAATGCACATACATGTATACACAACAACCCATCGTGCATATCTACATATGAAACTTAAAAATGCCACCAATATACACAGGATGAAAAGCCAGGTTTCCCAAATTTGGAAACCCGATGGAAACATATGGGAATCGTGACATCAGTAGTTTCCATATAGTTTCCATTTTATGGAAACCACATAGTGGTTTCCACATAGATTCCCGACATGGAAACAATCAACCTGTGGTTTCCCGTAAGTTTCCCAAGATAGGAAACCATGGAAACATACCCCGGTGGTTTCCACATAGATTCCCGACATGGGAACAATCAACCTGTGGTTTCCCGTAAGTTTCCCAAGATAGGAAACCATGGAAACATGCCCCGGTGGTTTCCATGTAGATTCCCGATATGGAAACAACCAACCTGTGGTTTCCCGTAAGTTTCCCAAAATAGGAAACCTTGTAAACATGCCTCAGTGGTTTCCATACAGGTTCCCGACATGGAAGCCACCAATGTGTAGTTTTCCCCATGTTTCCCAGGCAGGGAAACTTTGAGAGTATATCTCAATACTAACTCACCTACATTTTATATTAATAAAAGTTAAATATTTAATTATGTTACCATATTTTTACCAATTATAGAAATATTTCAAAAGTGTTTATATGCTGTATCAAAATAATTAGCTTCAAACAGTTAAAATAACTAGATGTGTACTGTATTTCTGTGTGATGAATTTAATATTTCAGCACCGTGAACGCAATTCAATTTTGATTTAATTTTATTTAACTGAATTTTATTTAATTTAATTTAATTTTGAATTTGATTTATCACATAAATTTTGGTAAACTCGTATAGAATGCGTGAAGTGGAATAGAAAAAAGTAAGTGCATGCAGTTATGTAGAAATCAATCATTTCCGATCCCACTTTCTTGAAGCTGTCTATGATGAATGTTCCTTTGAAAAAATGGAAGAGCTAAGGAAGGGTACATTTTATGAAATTATTTACAGGCAATGTTTACTAAAAAGATCGATTAAAAAGTAAATAAAGAAATATGTCAAGTTACGATTACTGATTAAGGACAGGTGAGACGTTCCTCAATAAAATAATTAATTTTTTTTTCCCCAATATTTTGCAATTGACATTGAAGAATTATTTTTACATAATTACATGTATTCATGATAAGACATCAAGGTACCTTACCAGGCATTTGTGTTAGATACCAGAGGTTGGCATTTCTTCTATACCGGGTAAATCCGTCAGGAAAAAAATACTTCGGTTGGTTTGTCAAAATTATATTTTTAGTGTTTCAAGTTTTTAAATACAAGTTTAGAAAGTGATAAAGATTTTGTTTTAATAAATGAATTAATATATTAATATAAACTGGTCAGATAAGAATCATTCATCGAATTGGCTGGGGGTTGAATATTATCATACTAGTATTTTACTATAAATAGTGAATATTGTTTTTTTTAATTTATCAAATTATTATTTTTATTATTGGGGGTGGGTGGGTTGCTTTTCATTTTATCCTTGAGAAGCCCCCCCCCCCCCCCCCCCCCCCCCCCCCCCCCCCCCTCTCTCTCTCTCTCTCTCTCTCTCTCCCCCCCCCAAAAAAAAAAACGCTTTTGAAAAAGTCATGGTCGGCCTGTGTAATTAGGGACACCTGTCCTCACGTGCCATTTCAGGTGGAGACACGTGCCGCGAAGACACCTGTCACTGTGTATTTTTTGTATATTCTATGTGAATTGAGACGATTTTGTACCTAAGGGGAACAATGGGCTGTTGTACACACACATGTACACACACAGTCTCCGACCGAAAATTCTTTTGAATTAAGATGATGATTCGTGTTTCTTTTATCATTTAAAAAATTGTATATTCAATAAATAAAGTTATACAAGAGAACATATTTATAAAATAACCTACATTTAAAAAGTTCAATGAAAGAACAAACTATTTAGAATTTTTATTTCAATTTTCATTACTGATTTAAAATAAAACTATCCTCTTTAGAAATTAAATAATTTTCTATGGGTATTGAATAGATCTTAATTCTCGTCGTGTATAATTATATTAAATCAGAATGACGTTAATAGATCAATGTGAAATCAAAACTGTATTTAATATTGTTGATGGGTTTTTGTGTGAGATTTGTAATCTAACGTACTACAAAGACATTTATTAGACAAATGTTTGTAATATAATTCATTACATAAAACGTTTTTTTCTTTCCTTTTTTGTTTAAATATGTACGCAGATCCCCGATAGATCCCGGGCATATATTGTTTTTGTCCTGTCTGTTTATCTGTTTGTCTGTTTAGCTAGTTGTCTGTCTGTTTGTTGTCAAGTTTAACCTTCGCCATAACTTTTGAACCATAAGAGATAGAGACTTCATATTTGGTATGCATACTCCACTAATAAAGTCCTTTCAAATGACATCAAGGTCAATGACCTTGTGACCTTGACTGTGACCTATATGCTAAAAATAGCTTTTTCCACTGTTTGTCATAACTTTTGAACCATAGGAGATAGGGACTTCATATTTGGTATACTTACTCCACTAATAAAGTCCTTTCAAACGTCGACAAGGTCAATGATCTTGTGACCTTGTCTGTGACCTATATGCTAAAAATAGCTTTTTACACTTTTTGCTATAATTTTTGAACAATAGGAGATAGAGACTTCATATTTGGTGTGCATACTCCACCCATTAAGTTCTTTCGAATGACACCAAGGTCAATGACCTTATGACCTTGACTGTGACCAATATGCTAAAAATAGATTTTTTGAACTTTGTTGCCGCCGGGCGCATAGTGTTTCACAAACACATCTTGTTGTTATTATGAAGGGTATGTTTTCTCTCAAACTAATCAAACTTAAGGGTCCTCCACACCATGTGACCCGTGACGTATATAGAGAAAAAACATTTTTACTTTCGGTTTTATTGAGAAAATACATGAACGAATTGTCCTACCACCGTTTGTAAACAATGAACACATGGCATGATGATCACGAAGTGACCGATGAAAAGGATTGCGGTAATTTTTTTAAATAAAAGAACAACAGACGTCTTGGATTATGTTAATAAAGATAATAATTCCTAGACAACAGGTACCGGTGGGTATGACGAGAAACGTATAGGTTATTTACACTTTCAGGCTAATCAACCGAGTCTGATTTTGATAGTTGAACATGTTGAAATTTCGGCACACTAATTTGTACGTTTCAATAATACATTATCTCATTGTGTTTTTATAAATATTGATAAAATAGAGTGCGTTTCTAGTTTTCCTCTTCTATTTCTGTCCAGTTAAGTGGCCATTATATTTAGTCAGCCCGCGGGCTGACTAGTTATGATACGAAGAACTTCCAATGCGCTTGCGCGTTTTGGAATTCTGGGAGTAGTTCTGCAGCAAATCACTCTAGCTAATTTCATTTCAGTAAAATCAGTATAGATTAAACAAGGAAAATAATCCCTATTTAACACCACGGTAATCTGTAAATTTAAATTCAACTTAAATAAGAAAGTCATGTATGCTTATTTATTTCTAGAAGCTTTGTACAATCCTACTAAACCGTTTCAAACAGTTTTTAAAACCTGGTTCGCAGTAATTAAACTGGTTCGCATCTGATCGTGAAATGTGTTCTACGCAGTTAAGCTTACAGTTGTATGAACTCATATCGCACAGTGTTTGACGCGTTAATTGAAGGTCTTTTGTAATTTATATTGAAGGTATTTTATTTATGTATTTAAATCTACGACATAAACATTTTTTAATAGAGATTTTGAAGTTATTCAGTTTTTAATAGTTTTACTTTCGTTTTCATTACATCATTTCGATCCCGATGCCATTTAGCGAACGGACTTGTTAAATCATACAACGGATACTTCGAGAAGAGACACGACTGGCTAGCTAGTCGTTTGTAATGTTCCCCGAGGGAAGTGGTGGATATTATTTTATTTCGGTCTGCTTGTCCTTCCGTGCCCCTGTCTGTAGTTCTGTCTGTAACACTTTCAATTCCGTGAAATATTTCGAGAAGCCCTTGAACTTTTGTAGTGAAATTTTACACAACTCACTATGAAAAACCCCTCTTGATTTTGAGGTAAAAATGTCAATGGTCAAGGCAATGAAATCAAACTTGTTTGAACACCTTTGTGTCCGTGCAATATTTCGATAGGCCCTTAGCTTTAGAATGGATAGATTTATTTTGATGTTCAAAGTAACAAATTCACATCTCTGTGTGAGTGTGTGTAAAACTTTCATTCCAGTCATTATCAAAAGAAACATATTTGCGTTTTACAATCAAATTTTATACCATAACTCGATCCACCATATGGCCCCGTGACACACACACCTTTTTTTTTTCTTTCTTTTAGATCTGCGCATGCTTTTTTTCCTAAGTGGGAGACGCAGATTCTCTGAATTAGCTTATTTATAGTGAATGAGACCATTTATGTGGTGGCAATAAGATTTAGGGATTTATAGTTTTCTTACGTAATAGACGTTTGATAAATGAATTTGTTTACCAGTCATAATGTGTTGTTTATTTTGTTTCAATTAATATCTACTTTTTTTTAAGTTTCAAGTTTAAATTCAGCTGGCTATGTCAAATTAAAGTAGGATAGTTAACAAACTTAAAAATACCTATGTCTTAAATTATGCAAAGATTAGGCTAAACAAAGCTTACGTTACCTGTTTGAATGAATTTTTTCTAATCTAAAAGTACTAGAAAATGTACGTACTGGTTACATGTATTTAAGTGGCCCTTTATTGATATTCTCAATTAAGGGTTAGGTATGGCTGTTACTTTATCGCAGGGGCAAAGGTGTCTTTGTTGTCTAAACACAGTGTAGCACTGAGTGATTCAACCTGCAACATGACAAACTCTAACAGGATGATAGTAAAGCTTACGAGGTTCTGTTTTGTGGTCCCGGGATTGTTAAAACTGCCATATCTCCCATCCCCATAAATTTAACTCCTTTAGATCCGATGAGATTGGTATATAATTTCATGGAATTATGTTTTGTGAAATTGAACTTAAATTTTTATTACATTATATCTGTCTTTTAATTAAGAGACAAAACATTCAATACCGGTATAATGCATTTATATTCAGTACCGTTGTGTACACATGTATTCTTCAAAACATTATCACAGAGAAGAAAAATCTACTGGCTGACTCTCTAAGCTTTTTTTAAAAGCTAAACTTGTACTAAATATAGTATGGTGACATAAGCGGAGATTTGCCAAAGTTTTTGAGTCCCGAGCAACAGGAAAGATAACTCCAGAAAGGAACTTTTATACCAGAGATTTTGAAAATGTTTTTTTTACATCAGTGCATTTAATTTTAGTTCAATTTTTTGATGTAATCTAATTCATTAATGTTTCTTCTCTACAAAAGGAGTCCTTGTTGATTTTTCTCTTGATGTATTTCAGAGAAAATGAGTTTTATGTACTTTTTATAACTAAAATAAATTTCTGTTAAAAATGTGTTGATCGATAAAATTAAGTTTTTATGGTTATTCTGTGAGCTTAAAAATATACGGAAGGGTAAGACAAAATTTTTTGTGCTAGGTATGAAAATGCCTTTGGAAAAATTTCTTGAAACTTGTGAAATAATTATTTTTAAAATTCAGTATAAATTACACTTTAATCCCTGGACAGTTTTTAAAGGTTGATATGCTTGTTAAAAGTAATGCTCAATAATATGAGAACATAAGCTGTGGGTGTGTGGAGGACCCTTAAAGCAGGGTTCTTAGTATGAGATACAAGTAGTAATATATTCTCAATGACATAATAAGGCTGAAAACATTATTTATATTATTTTTTTTCACTTATCGTAAAGCATTAAATATTAAAGAGATACATTAAATGCTGAAATCATATGTATCATGGTCATGGAAAGTAATTATTGATATTGGTATATTAAAGGACATTGACTGATCTTTCAGATTTCTAAGTTATTTTCAAGCATTATAATTCTGACATCATATAATAATTTTGTATGAATATTGCAGATCATAGGTGATGTGAAGAAAACCAGGAAACTGATGTTGAAAGAAGTACTGAATGACCCTTATGAATGGACTTAAATGTGAAAGACAGTTCCATTGTTTATCTAAGATATATGAATTTATTTAATATTTTGATATCATTGAAAAATTCAGTTACAGTTTTTGTACATCAAATGAATTATTAAACATATAAAATGGAAAAGCTTTTTTCTTTTACATGTAATAAATTTTTTTGATAGATTTTTAAAAGAATACGCATTATTTCACATTGCTTCCTTTAGAAAAGTTAGGGGATCTTAAAGTTTCCCAGTAATTTCCACCAGGAATGGGACTCCAGATAATTCCACCAAGTTTCCGCCACACAGAAAGTGCTACACAAGTTCCACATAGTTTCCTGAGTCAAGGAAACTTCAGGAATCATAAGATTTCACGAGCTTCCATGTAGTTTCCCATAAAAGAAAACCTTAAGATTCCATCAAGTTTCCATTCCACGGAAACCACTACGCTCATTCCATATGGTTTCCTGAGTCGAGGAAACTTTAGGAATCGTGAGGTTTCCCGAGCTTCCATGTAGTTTCCCGTATAAGGAAACCTAAAGATTCCATCATGTTTCTATAACACGGAAACCACTACGCTCCGATTCCATATGGTTTCCTGAGTCAAGGAAACTTTAGGAATCGTGAGGTTTCCCGAGCTTCCATGTAGTTTCCCGTAAAAGGAAACCTAAAGATTCCACCAAGTTTCCATTCCACGGAAACCCCCTACGCTCCGATTCCATCAAGTTTCCTGATTCTGGAAACCAGTGGAATCTTCAGGTTTCCCATCACGGGAAACTACATGGATGTTCGGGAAACTTCAGGTTTACAGAGGTTTCCGCGGTACGGGATACCTTATGGAATCGGAGCGTAGGGGGTTTCCGTGTCACGGAAACTTGGCGGAATAACCTAGCATCCGCTACGGAAACCACTGGGAAACATGATGTAAACTTGAGGTTTCCATGTGGTTTCCATAAAGTTTCCCATGATGGGAAACCACTTTTTTCACCCAGTGATATAGTCAATACTTAATGGAAGAATTGCTCTTCATCTTATGTTGTATTCTGTCTATTATTTTATCATGTGTGTCTGTAATTTTTGTGCACAATAGGTCCTGATTTGGAATTAAATTCTATTCTATACCAGTGGCGGATCCAGGAATCTTTTAAGGGGTAGGGGTGAGATTGGAGGAGGGAAGCACAGCCGAACCAAAACATTAATTTATTAAATCTTTTATATATTTTGGACACAAAAATGGGGGGGGGGTCACCCTTTAAATTCGCCATTGACTTGGGTTGAAACACAATTGGATACACATTCCTGTCTTGCCCTATTCTCTTGTGCTATTGAATGATCATTACTCTTTGAATTGGTATAGATCTATAATGCCCATGGCTATTTTACTTATTTGGCAAAATTCAGACATGTGATACATGTCATGTGGCTTGAAGAACCAATAGGTTTACTCTAGAATTGTTCCCGGTATTGGTGAACTGCCTTTGTTCATCAAAAAGACAGGTTTCTTTGAGGAAAGCTCTAATTAGTGTATATGTTAAGTTTACTGTATCTATTACGAAGTCTGCCATATTAGAACCATCCTGGCAGACCTGAAACCTGACAGATTATTGGTATGTATATAAATTATGTATAGAATCCCTGATATACAATGTATTTATGCAGCTTTATTGAGTTTGCCTCGCTCCATAAACACAGTGACGGAACAAAAATCTTGAGGGGGGCAGTTTGGGGTCGGGGTAAGGGCCCACAGCCACAGATTCATAAAATCTTATGCATATTTGGACACAAAGAAGGGGGGGGGGGTGGACACCCTCTAAATCCGCCAGTGAAACAGGTGACTAGTGGATAATCATGTGAAGTATAATGTTTTTATCATTAAGTAAATTTAATGTGAAACAGTTGCATTGAAATGAATATATTACGTAAAATCATATATGAATAATATTAATTTTCAAAACTAATGTTTTAATATATACTTTTATGCAATCAAGGGAAATAACTTGTAAATAAATTCAAAATGAAAGGAGATAGCAAGAGCTATCATCCAAATGTAATATGCATATACCTTGCAAGTTTATTGTTAAATTGCCGCTGTAATCAAGATCCAGTGGTATATAGTTTTTGTTCTGTCCATCCATCTGTCTGTTTATCTGGTAATTTGTCATTGTCAACAAAAACTAATTTTACCCATAATTTTTTTATTGGATGGGGCACCCTACATGGCTTTCTTACTTCACAGGTGTATTCCTTGTGACATGACCTTTCTTTGGGTACCACCAAATTTGACCTCTTGACCTTGACCGTAGATTTTGACCCACTTTAACAAAAAAAAAAAAACAACCCCAAACTTTAACCTGGAATTGGCCATATATCTTATGAACAATTGTTGCTTGGGCTTTCATACTTCACTTCTGTATTCATATAGTGTTTAGACCTTTCAACAGGTATAATTTCTTTTTTACTTTTGACCTTGACCTTAAAGTTTGGCCAACTTTGTAAGAAAATTTAAACTTGGCCGTAACATTTAAACTGTAAATACTACAGCTTTCATATTTCACAGGACCTAGTGTTTTCCTGGTGAAAAGACCTTACTCTTGATACCAACAATTTTGACCATTTGGTCTTGGAGTTTGATGTGCACTTGAGAAACTTCAGCCTCAGCTTTAAGCTGCCATACAGGGGCATCAGTGTTTCACAAGCACATCTTGTTTTTCTTTTAATCTAGAGTAAATTTCTTTTGACTTTTAATTTCTTTCTGATCTATTTTAGTTGTCAAAGGTGATTGACTCTGACTTCTTCCAGCACATGAACAAATTTGGAAAGGAACAGACACTTACCAGGTCCAGTCATTGGTAAGTAAATCCTTGAAATAAATTGAAAAAAGTACAGTTGGGACTTAATCTAGCTAGCCAGATCTGTATTCATGTAAGTTTAAATTAGTTACATTTTTTGTGCCTTCGTAATCAAAGATTTGGGGTTAAATAGTTTTTGTCCTGTCCATCTGCCTGTTTGTATGCAAAAAAATTAACCTTGCCCATAACTTTTAAGTGGGTGCATATGCCCTTGTATTAAGTTTGACTGTTTAAAAAAAATCGATACTTTGAAGGCTTCTTCTTTTTTCACATATTAATAAATCCTTAAATTCTTAAAATTCAAGTTTTCCATTTGATAAAAAGCCCAGAAAAATTCAATTTGCCTATAAATTGGGTGTTTTGTATCAAAATTTTGGGGAAAAGAGTTGATGTTCAATTGGGACAGGGTTCTTTTACAAGACCCGGATTTAAGGAAAACCAATCCCTGAATTGGGGCTTGGTTGACATGTGTAATAATATTTAAACCTTCAATAGATATTTTTAACTTAATTTGACCTAGGAGTTTGACTCTGAGTTTTGAAAACTTGAACCTTGGTCATAACTTTTGAACAGTAAGCAATAGGGCTTTCATATTTCACAGGTATATTCTAAGTGACAAGACCTTCTTTTGGATATCAACAATTTTAATCTTTGGACCTTGACCTTTGAAGTTTGACTTGCATCTGAGATATTCATAAAATGATGAGAGCATCAAAGATATAGCATTCTGTTCTGACCCCTTGAACATCAACCCTCACCATTATCTACCATGTGGGGGCATCAGTTGTTTCACAAACACATCTCAGTTATGCTTAATATTGTTTATTCCTATTATAGGGCTATTGTGACCAATACATCTGAATCCACCCATATCAACACAGCAATATTAGATGTATAATGTACCCATAATTAAGCGTGTGTTATATTCTTCACATAAAACCACTACTACATTTGGCAATCTAGATGGTTGTTGATGATGGATGATTCCTACATTGGATAAAGCAGTTAGCTGAAGAATGATGGTCAACCTCTTCCTTCCTCCTTGTGAGAGCTACAATATGCTTAACTGTCAATAGTGTGAGTTTTATGCTGGCTAACTTTAGCCTAAGTACAATTGTGATCAACACTGTGAACTGTGATTTTATATTGTGACTTCTGTGTTCATTAACTTCGTGGTGATTTAATTGGAATTATTGCACCAGCGATTGGTAAGAAAGTCTACCATACAGCACTTGTTTACCTAACCAGTATATAGTTAAGATTTTATACCCCCTGCTTGAAAAGTGGGAGGGTATATATATAGAGATTTGGATGCCTGTTTGTTTTGTATTATCTACTTTGTAGGCGTACAGGAAAATTGAAAACAAAACATTTGTGCCCTGTCCTTTTTGTATTGATAATTGATAATTTATATAGTTTTAAAATTAAGATTCTTATACTAACACCTTTGCACTGCACTGCATGATACATATGTACATTATTTGACAACTGCTGACTGGACTGAACAGATGTTGACAGAGTTGTGGTAGCTGTGGGAGATTAATAGGTACAGGTAATGCCCCACCCCCCCTTGCCCTTTTTAGTCACATGTACATTCACATGTGTATGATATATTATAGGTATTAATATTATGTTTGTTTGTTGATCAAGTGAAATAAATATATAGTAGGTGTGTGACAACAGTAAGGGTAGCTAAAGATTACATGTCTGTCTGTCTGTCTATGTGTCTGTCGTAGTTTATGATTGCAGTGAATATCAATTGAAAGTACATGTACTGATATACTGAAATTTTTGGTACTGAGTAGTGAATATCTCTCTGATACCTGCTCACTCATAATGTGTATATAGAGAGTATAAATTTGAATAAGACTGCCACTATTTTATTCTTTCATCTGCTCATATTTAATTTTCATTTCACTCACTTTATTTGATTTTATGGTGTATATTACATGTATATAACTTAATTTGTTGTCATTGCCTTTTGAATATAGACCAAATTAAAGTGAACTTGAGTTATTGCCCTTTATTCAGAGTATTTAGTAACTAAGGAGGAATGCCACACAAATGTGTTTCTTTGTACCAGTCAAAGATGCTGCAATTTTAGCAAAGGAATGACCAGTTTAATGTTTTTGGAGCAGGTTAACATTTTTGGTGCAGTTTTTGGTGTAGGTCTCATTTCCAAAGAGCTATAAGTCCTATGTTCACCAAACTTGCATGGATTATACATCTAAGGATGCACACTACCAGACTTGCTTCGGATGCTGAATCTGACATATATTTTCTGGTTGAGTGAACAGGTTAAAGTTTTTGGTGCAGCTGATTTCATTTCCAAGTAACTTTGAGCTCTTTCATGACCAAACTTGCATGGATGATACATCTAAGGCTGGCTTCGGATGCTGAATCTGACCTACATTCTCTGGATGAGTGAAGAGGTTAAATTTTTATGCAGGTTTCAATTCTAAGTAACTCCTATATTGTGCAAACTTTCATGGATTAAACATCTTAGGATGCAAACTAATGGACTTGCTCCGGATGCTGAATTCGACATACATTTTCCAGATAATGGACCAAGTAAAAGTTATGGGTGCAGGTCTATTACCAAGAAACTATAAGACTTATTATAAACCAAAACTTGCCCAAACAATGCATCAAGGGATAAAAACTCTCAAACTTGATTCAGATGCTGGATTTTAATCACATTTTCATGATGAAGAACAAATTTGAAGTTTTTATGTAGGTCTATTCCAAAGTATCAGATCAAAATTGCATCAAGGGATAAAAACTCTCAAACTTGATTCAGATGCTAGATTTTAATCACATTTTCATGATGAAGAACAAATTTGAAGTTTTTATGTAGGTCTTTTCCAAAGTATCAGATCAAAATTGCATTTTTGAATGTACACTTTTTGTTGGGTAATTGTGTGACTTTGCCTTACTGAAAGACAACATTCGTTGAGGTGAGCTCAGCTGTAATCTCTGATTATACCTTTTTTTTAAAAAAAAAAAAAAAAAGAATAGGGGAAATTTATTTATATCCAAATTAAATGCTTTGGATTTAAAAGTTTGCTGTAAATGAATGCATCAAATGAATATCTAAATAAATAAAATATGTAAAGAAAGGCTAGATAGACCTTTTAATTTTTTGAAATATTTTTTTTATGAAAATAAATCACATTATTTTTGAATATTTTTTTAAACCTATGGTTAAAAAGACCATAAAACTAGTCACAACTGAAAAGAACATTTTTGTCAATCATATTTTAATAAAATGAAAATGCAAAATTTTAGAGAAATGAATTTTTTTACGATTTGGACCTACATGTAACCTGATCAAAATTAAACTGACCCCGATCAAAATTAACACTTATAGATGATTAAAATACTAATTTATTGCCTCCTTCATGTCTTTACAATTAAGAAATCTATTTGATTGTCAAGGTCAATTATATTTAATTATATTTTAATCCTTAATAATATTACACCTAATCAAACTAGTATTCTTGATAAAATGTTATTTATTTCCATTAATTGTACAATTCTAGTTCCAGGGATCTTATCAGTTTAATTTTGATCAGGATTGGCGAAACTTTAAAATATTAATTTCTCTAAATTTAATTGACAACTTTATTTCAATTTCTTTTATAAAATTTTATTACCTAACATGTTCTCCCCCAGTTTTGTGAAGATTTTAACCACAACTTTAAAATAAATTCACAAATAATGTGCTTATTTTCATAATTTCTTGATATTTAAAAAGAAGTAAATATCTATGCAGCTTTTCTTTACATATTTTGTTCATATGATGCATTCATTTTCAGCAAAATTTTTAAGTCTAAAGCATATAATTTGGATTTTTTTTTCATTTTCTTTGAAAAAAAATACCAAAAAATTCATATGAAATATTAAAAACTATTATGATCAGCTTTTCAATGCAGAAACCATACTTAATTAGGGATGTCTTAAAGATCTAAAATGATTTAAATGTAGTTGTGGCATTCCTCCTTAAATTACTATGGTTGTATTATTGAGTGGCAAATGCATAAAAATCAACACAATGTTACATCCAAAGATTTTATTTATTTAAAAATTAAATTGTAAGGAATGACTCTAATTCTTTGTTAAATTAATTGAGTATAACCTGGTTTGGGCCAGTTTATGCTTTTTTTATGATCCGCTTCGCAAATTATAAAGCGTAAACTGACCAAAATAAGGTTATACCGAATAATTTGGCCAAGAATTAGTCATTCCTGAAATGAAGAGTTTATTGAAAATATGTATTTTGTAAATGTCGAAGATCGGCCTGATAAACTTTTTTGAGACAAATATTTAGTCAGTTATGATTTACATGCACTAAATTTAATAACATTGTCATTATTGATGCCCTGACTTTGAGCGCTATCCATGGAGAAGTCTGCGACACACCAACTTAGGGTAATTCCACCCTCCTATGTTGTCTTACGTTTTAGCAAAAACTGTAATTAATTTAAATTCATACGTAATAGAACAATGTCTTCTGGGAAAATGCTTTACAATAGATGTAATGATAAATATTGTTAAGTAAAAGACTTTTTAAAAAAGCATATTTTTCTTTATTATTTAATCAATTATTCAATCTATCAAAAATGTTCACAAGGGCAATACATGTAACTCCTTCTAAGGTTTCTTCATTCAGGCATATTGCTTTATTGTACTTCTAATGTAAAATTGTTTCCCTGCTATTCACAATTCAAAAGTATCTTATAAGTAGGAAGTTCATGTAAATGTAGGAACAATTCGCATCATAATTTTTACATAATTTTATCCCCCGCCATGAATATGGCTAGGGCATATAGTGTTTGTCATGTCCATCTTCCATCACACTTTGCATTTAGCTCTGTTCAAAGCTCAGTTTCAAAGAAACTATCCTAGGTATTTTTTCATCAAACTTCATTTGCTGATAGATACTGATAAGAGCTATTCAACTGCATCGTCATTTTTAACCTTGACCTTTCCTTTGACCTTGACCTCACTTATCTTTAATTAGTGTTTAGCTCATTTTTAAAGATACCACTTTAAATGTTGATACATATTGATGAGAGGTACATGTATGCAACTGCAACTGCATCAACATTTTTAACCTTGACCTTTGCTTTGATGTTGACCCAACTTTTCCTAAATAGTCTCCAACTTCAGAAGCTACATATTGATGTAAGCCATTCAATTGTACTTTTTGTTGGTTAATTGTGTGACTTTGCCTTAACTGATCTCTGATTACATTTTTAATTTTATCCTTGAGACCTTGACCTCACATTAACATATCTGACTTTGACCTTTCATTTGACCTTGACCTCACTTTTATTAATTTGTGTTTAATCAAGGTTTAAAGAAACCATTCATAATATTTTTTCAACTTCATATGCTGATACCTACTGATGAAGAGAGCTTTTCAACTGCATCAACAGTTTTTGACCTTGGCATTTCCTTTGACCTTGACCTCACTTTAATAATATTAGTGTCAAACTTCATATGCTGATACATACTGATATAAGCAATTCAACTGCATTACTACTCAAGATATATTCTGATCAAATTTCTTACACTAATACAAATTTTCATGTTCCATTACCAATATACCCTCGGCGGGGCATTCATGTCCTATTGACATATTTCTAGTTCATTATACTGTTTGCAAAAAATGTGTTATATTTTATGTTGACATACACTTCTGTTTATTTATATTTCACATCTTAAATAATATGGTGACCTATACATTTTTTGCAATAATTGGAAAATTTAAAGTGTATTAAATGAAAATAAATGCAGTTTTTGTAATTTGAACCATTAACATTGTAAGGGTGGAAACACCTTAAATGAAATTTGGTATACATATTTATCATAGGTCAAGTTCTTTTTTGGTTACAATTGAGCAATTTTGACAGAATTATGCCCCTTTGACTTAAAATTTCGAATCATTTACTTTCCTTGAGCACAAGATAATTTCTATTCATTTCGCTTTGTTCGATTCTAATCACAAAAAAATACATTTGTTTTCTTCTTGAAAAATAAAGAGCAAGAGCCATCTTATGCGTAAAATGGCCCTGTTCTTATATCAATTTATAAACTATCAACCTTTTTCCCCTTTCATATACATGTATTAAAATAAAGTAGACACTTTGGTGCTTTCATTTTCAATAATATAATTTTGTTTTGAGAACCTCCATATTGGAAAACAGGCTTTGAGAAATTGCAATGTTGTTGAAATTTGATGAAAACATGCATATTTGACTACGTTAAGCAAAGAATTAAAATATGAGCACACCCCACGATCCCAAAAATACATAATGTTTTTTGATCTTCAGAAATAGAGCTTTCATTATGTATTTTCAAATTTTGGATCATAGGTTGTGCTCTATATGAAATATTGAAAAAATGCTTCAACTTTAGGTCATTTTCAAAGGAATTTACAGGATATGAGGAAAATGACGCATTTTGTGATGTCATAATACATTGACTAGATGTGAAATTACGTTACGATTAATAGATACATGGTCACCAACATTCCAAGTGATAAATACTGCATTTGCAACCTAATATGAGCATTTTTGATTTTTCAGAAATCCTCAGGGCCAAATAAGGCCCAAAGTGGCTCTTGCTCTTTAATTGTTAAAAAAAATTGTTTCAACTTTTGTCAAATTATATCCCCAAAGTCTTTTTCTTTTAAAAGATACCAAAATTCAAAAGTTAAAAAAATTTTTGTTGGGTCACACAAAAAATAATCCTTTGATGATATCGCTATTTGAAATCACCTTTGAAAAATTAAATTTAATCATTATGAAGAACAAACCCAAGCATTTCTTTTTCACAACAAAATATTTGTACCTGTACACATACAATATTTTAGCATTCGTTGCTAATACTTTAAAAAAAATCTTCAAAATATCTGATTTTCTTTTATTTGTTTAATTTGCATATTGATATAAAAATTACTGTGGATAATATTCAATTAATTTCTTAGTTTTTAAAAGATATATTACGACTAAGGTTTCTAAGTACTTATGAAAAAAAAAATACACTGTACTATGTTTTTACTTGAGATAGAACAGATAAATTTATTTTTTTCAAAGGGGACTTCATGACATTGTGAATAGTGAGATCTATGTTTTAATGATTGTTGTAATAAACTATTGAACCAATCTTATAATTTATTTTATAATTTATAATTCATTTATGTCATGAGTGGGGATGGAGTGGGGAGAGGGAAAGAGGGAGTGGGAGAGAGAGAGGTGTGAGATTGGGGAGAGAGGGAGTGAGAGTGGGGAGAGAGGGAGAGGGAGTGAGAGTGGGGAGAGAGGGAGCAGGGAGAGAGAGGGAGTGAGTGTGGGGAGAGGGGGAGTGGGGAGAGAGGGAGTGGGGAGAGAGGGAGTGAGAGTGGGGAGAGAGGGGAGAGAGAGAGAGTGGGGAGAGAGGGAGTGAGAGAGGAAGTGGGGAGAGAGGGAGTGAGAGAGTTTGGGGAGAGAGGGAGAGAAGAGTGGGGAGAGAGGGAGCAGGGAGAGAGAGGGAGTGAGTGTGGGGAGAGAGGGAGTGAGAGTGGGGAGAGAGGGAGTGGAGAGAGAGGGAATGAGAGTGGGGAGAGAGAGGGAGTGAGAGTGGGGAGAGAGAGAGAGTGAGAGTGGGGAGAGAGAGAGGAGTGGAGAGAGGGAGAGGGAGTGGGGAGAGAGGGAGAGGGAGTGGGGAGAGAGAGTGAGGGAGTGGGGAGAGAGGGAGAGGGAGTGGGGAGAGAGGGACTGAGTAGGGAGAGGGAGTGGGGAGAGAGGGAGTGAGAGAGAGAGGGAGAGGGAGTGGGGAGAGAGGGAGTGAGAGTGGGGAGAGAGGGAGAGGGAATGGAGAGAGAGGAGTTTGAGTTGGGAGAGAGGGAGAGGGAGTAGGATGAGAGTGGGGAGAGAGGGAGAGAGGGAGTGGGGAGAGAGGGAGTGAGAGTGGGGAGAGAGGGAGTGGGAGAGAGAGGGGGTCAGAGTGGGGAGAGAGGGAGTGAGAGTGGAGAGAGAGGGAGAGGAAGTGGGGAGAGAGGGAGTGAGAGTGGGGAGAGACGGAGAGGGAGTGAGAGTGGGGAGAGAGGGAGCAGGGAGAGAGAGGGAGTGAGTGAGTGTGGGGAGAGGGGGAGAGAGGGAGTGAGAGTGGGGAGAGAGGGAGTGAGAGTGGGGAGAGGGAGTGAGAGGGGAGAGAGGAGTGGATGAGAGTGGGGAGAGAGGGAGTGAGAGTGGGGAGAGAGGGAGTGGGGAGAGAGGGACTGAGTAGGGAGAGGGAGTGGGGAGAGAGGGACTGAGAGTGGGGAGAGAGGGAGTGGAAGAGAGGGAGTTGGGAGAGAGTAGGGACAGAAAGAGAGGGAGTGGGGAGGGAGGGAGTGAGAGTGGGCAGAGAGGGAGTGAGAGTGGGCAGAGAGGGAGTGGGGAGAGAGGGAGTGAGAGTGGGGAGAGAGGGCGTGAGAGTGAGGAGAGGGAGTGAGAGTGGGCAGAGAGGGAGTAGGAGTGGGGAGAGAGGGAGTGAGAGTGGGGAGAGAGGAAGTGAGAGTGGGGAGAGAGGGAGTGAGAGTGGGGAGAGAGGGAGTGAGAGTGGGAAGAAGGAGTGGGGAGAGAGGGAGGAGTGAGAGTGGGGAGAGAGGGAGTGGAAGAGAGGGAGTTGGGAGAGAGTAGGGACAGAAAGAGAGGGAGTGGGGAGAGAGTGAATGAGAGTGGAGAGAGAGGGAGTGAGAGTGTGGAGAGAGGGAGTTGGGAGAGAGTAGGGACAGAAAGAGAGGGAGTGGGGAGAGAGTGAATGAGAGTGGAGAGAGAGGGAGTGAGAGTGGGGAGAGAGGGAGTGGGAGAGAGGGGAGAGAGAGAGAGTGAGAGTGGGGAGAGAGTGAGAGAGAGTGGAGAGAGAGGGAGTGAGAGTGGGGAGAGAGGGAGTTGGGAGAGAGGGAGTGGGAGTTGGGAGAGAGGGAGTGGGAGTGGGAAGAGAGGGAATGAGAGTGAGGAGAGAGAGTGAGAGTGAGGAGAGGGAGTGAGAGTGGGGAGAGAGGGAGTGGGAGTGGGGAGAGAGAGAGAGTGAGAGTGGGAAGAGAGGGAGAGAAAGTGGGGAGAGAGGAAGTGAGAGTGGGGAGAGAGGGAGAGGGAGTGGGGAGAGAGTGGGAGTGGGGAGAGAGAGAGAGAGAGTGGGGAGAGAGGAGTGGGGAGAGAGGCAGAGAGGGGGAGAGAGGGAGTGGGAGTGGGGAGAGAGGCAGTGAGAGTGGGGAGAAAGGGAGTAGGAGTGGGGAGAGGGAGTGGGGAGAGGCAGGTGGAGTTGGGGGTGGGGAGATTGAGTGGGAGTGAAAGAGAAAGGAAATTGGAGAGAGTGAGATAAACAGTGATGGGAGGGGAGAGAGAGTTGGAGAGAAATGGCATGGAGAAAATTGGGGAGAGAGAGGGAGTGAGGAGATAAGGAGAGAGTTAGAGAGAGAGCGGGTAGAGAGGAGAGTGGCGGAGAGAGGAGGTTGGGATAGTGGGATTAGGAAAGAGTTGGAGAGAGAGCGGGGAGATAAGTGAGTGGGAGAGAGGGGATTGGTAGTGTTGGAAGAATGAGGAGGAAGTGGGAGAGAGAGAGAGAGAGAGAGGAGTTGGAAAGAGAGTCGCAGAGTAATCATCCAAGTCAATTTAATTATAAATGAGAAAGTAAGTAGTTCTGATAAGTTGCAGGTGCGTGGCGCAGACGTTGTAGCCCTGTTTCCCAAGAGTGTCATTTTAGCTTGTTAGAGAGAAAAAGAGAGTGAGCAAGCATGGATTTATAATTTGTTTGTTTGTCATTTCTGTCGTTTGTTTATTGTGCGTGATAGAGTTCTAAGAGATGAAAGTGAGCACAAGGTTGATATGTGTGAGAAATTGGGGAATAAGAGATTTGGTATGGCCATGCCCTGAGAACACGTGAGAGAAAGAGGAGAACAAGTCTGAAAGTCAATGAGTGTGGACATGTCTTTTTATTGTGAACTTTTTGTATTCTTATCAATATATTGCGTGTGTTGTAAATATGTAAATAAACGATGTAAATAAAAACAATCGTCATTATTTACCAGGGCCAGTGACAGGGAGGACCCCTGTCATAAGAGACAGTTGGGGAGAGGGAGTTTGAAGAGATAGTTGAGATTGGGAGAGAGAGAGAGGGAGTGAAGAGAGAAGATTGTGAGAGAGTGTAGGAGGAGTGTGGAGAAAGAGTATGTAGAGAGAGTGCGAGAAGAGTTTGAGAGAGAGCTGGGAGTTTGAACAGATAGTGGGAGAGGGAGTGTTGAAGTTGAGGAGAAGGTGTGAGGAGAAAGTGGAAGTGGAGAAAGTGCGGTGAAAGAGGGAAGTAGGAGAGAGTGGGGGTAAGAAGAATGGGGAGAAATTGGGAGAGTGGGGAAGAGTGGAAGTGAGGAGAGAGAGAGTGGGGGGAAAGAGGGAGTGGAGAGAATTGGAGAGAAGAGAGTAGGGAGATTGAAAAGAGTTTGAGAGAGAGAGTGTAAGTGTGGGAGAGAGAGGGGGATTAAGGAGAGATGTAGAGTGGGAGAGAGAAGAGTGGGGAGATTGGGAGTGGCGGAGAGAAGAGGGAGAGAGAGGAGTTGGAAGAGTCTGAGAGAGAGGGAAAACTGGGAGAGAGAGGGAGAGTTGGAAAAGTGGGGGAGAAAGAGAGTTTGAAAGAAGGGGAGTGAGGAGAAAGGGAGAGTAGGGAGAGAGGGGGAGTTAGAAGAGTTGGAGAGAGGAGAGTTGGGAATTTGAGGAGAGTTCGAGAGAGAGAGAGACAGGTAGTTAGGAGCGTGGGAGAGAGGTAGTGAAGAGATTAGGAGAGAGAGGAAGTGGGGAGAATGGGGTGATTGGGAGAGAGAGGGGATAAGGAGAGTTGGATAGAGAAGTGTGGGGAGATTAGGAGAGAGAGGAAGTTGGGAAAGTGGGAGAGAGAGAGGAAATGGGGGAAAGAGGGACTGGGGAAAGAGGGAGTAGAAGAGAGAGGAGTGGGGGTGATTGGGAGAGAGAAGGAGCGTGAGGAAAGGGGAAGAGTATGAGGGAGATGTGGAGAGAGAGGGGGAGAATGGGGAGGGGTGAGAAGAGTGGAAGAGAGTGCAGGAGAGTGAGAGAGAGGAAGTGTGGAAGGGGGATGGACTCAGGAAGGTGGGAGTGAGAGTGAGAGTAGGGAGAGGGGTTGGTGAAGGAGTGGGGGAGAGAGGGAGTGAGAAGAGTTGGAAAAAGACAGAGAGAGGGGGAAGAGGTGGAGAATTGCAAGATAAAGGAAGAATTAGGAATGGTATGGAGTTGGAGATTGGGAGAGAGTAAGAGTAGGAGGAAAGTGCATGGAAATGGAAAGGAGAGTTGGAGTAGGAACAAGAATTGCATTGCATTGGGGAGAGTATGAGGAAAAAGAATGAAAGAGAGTTGCGTGGGGAGAGGAAAACTGAAAGAGTTGGGAGAGAGTAGGAGTTCGAGGAGAGAAAGAGTGGCAGTTGGAAGCGAGAGAGGAGGGATTGGAGAGGATGAGAGAAAGGAAGAAGGGCATATGGAGCAAGAGTGGGAGATGAGAAAGATAATGTGGAGAGAAAGTTAAAGAGGAGAGAGGGAGGGAGGGAGTGGGGAGAGGGTGGGAGTGGAAAGAAAGAGAGAGACTAAGGAGAGAGAGAGAAAGAAGGGAGAGAGTAAAGGTTGGGAGCAAGTGTGTGAGGGAAGAGACAAAGGGATGGAGTTGGGAGAGAGAGTGCGAGTTAGGAGAGAATGAGATTTGGAGAGAGG
Organism: Saccostrea cuccullata; assembly: GCF_032062105.1. Classification (NCBI taxonomy): domain Eukaryota; kingdom Metazoa; phylum Mollusca; class Bivalvia; order Ostreida; family Ostreidae; genus Saccostrea; species Saccostrea cuccullata. The sequence continues at coordinate 3 of NW_026920386.1, read as the reverse complement.
GTG